>NC_067473.1:40281124-40283624 GCF_947179515.1 Apodemus sylvaticus | reverse complement strand
GGGCAAATAAACAAAAAGTCATGCCAAGTTCACCCCTCCCGAAGACACTGGGGCAGGTTCTGCATGTAAATGTGTTGCTTGCCACCCCTCAACATGAGCAATTTATGGCCAGATGGTTATAAATTTACATTCTATAAAATTTTAGAGGATGTTATTTTTTCCACTCAGTTTGTTAATTAACTTTCAGGCTCTTTATTTCCTCAAACGTTAACAGTTCACTTTTTAAAAATCTTAATGGTACAGTATCATATTCTTTCCTGTCTCTTACCACACCTACTGAGTAAGAAATAAAACTTTCTTGAAAGCTGGGGGTGGGGGCGGGGCAGGGGGGGAAGGAAAACTTTTCAAGTACCAATTCTGAGGGAGCTGCTCCCTCCCTCACATTCTTTTACCCTGGTAACACAAAGTGCACTGAGCAAGGGGTGGGTAAAACAGACTAATGAATTCATTTAAAGCCAAGTCCTTTATCTCATTCTTTAAAAACCTTCTTTAAATTTGAACAAGTTTATATTTTAAAAGTCCTTGTCTATTTTTTATTACCTAAATATTTTTGCTTGTGTGTTTTGGATTTTTATTGTTTTTCTTGGAGCTCTAAAAATTCTTTATTGGAAAAACAAAACAAAACAAAACAAAAACAAAAACATAGTATTAAAATGGGGGTGGGGTGGGGTTGACTCCAAAACAAAAGGAAAAAGAAAACAAAAGAGTCCTTACAAGTTCAAGTTGGATGAACTCTGTCAGTGGTGGCTGGATGAGTATTTAATCCCTGGCCACCGTTGAGCTAACTTTAATCACATTTTTCGTTTTACATGGAGCTAATATTCATTATTTTATATAAGTGAAGAAAATATCCCTTTCCTATAATACAGGGTGGGATTGTGTGGCAGGCAGTAAGTGTAATCCCTTAGGGTTAACTCCCAGGTTTTTTCCCAGTTTCAGCTCCAAACCTGCAGGCCTTGGAGTTAGACCTGTTGTAAGTAGAGGTAGATGTTTTGTCTCACTGACACCCTTCTCACAATGCTGACATTTTCCACATTCCCCAGAAATACACTGAAAAACATTTTGTGACTCCTGTGTGCACAGAGCAAATGATTAAATATTTGCAATCATAGAGAGGAATATATTGCCGGGGTCACAGGAGCCTACAGGGCACGTTTGTGGGTATTTCTTTCGGCTCTCACTTTTTTTTTCCAGATATATCAGGTTGAGAAGAGTTCAAGTCAACATCCTCTGGGTACGGATGCCTGCCATTACGGACCCACTCCGAATGCCAGCAAAAACGAAATTTGCTTATATTCCAAAGGTTAGCAGCGACGCCAAAGCTGGGCTTCCCAACCGTGGCCCACGTGCTGCGGGGACACCAGTGTACTGTGTTCTTAGCTGTGTATTCATTTCAGACACTCTAAAACACATGTGAAGTTAGACCGTCCGCAGAACAGAAAGAACAGACTAAAAACAAGGAAAAACAGACTTATGTTCTCTATATTATTTTCTCTTCAATAAAGCTACAGATTTTCACTCTGGGTCATTCATGCCAATAGCTTCCCCTCCCATCGGAGGGGAATTGAGCTTTGTTCTCTTTATGAAATTGGTCCCTGAAATTTCGGATAATTGCCTCCTCTCTCTTGCTCTCGGGGTCCACACCTTTTTTTTTTTTTCCCTGAGTCTGTCAGAAATGAAACCAAAAATCCAAATAATTGCATTGTTTCCGAAAGAAGGAGAGTAGAGAGAACCAAAATGTAGACCGTATTAAGGCAGGTCATTAGGGAAAAGCAAGAGCATATAAAAGCCTGACTTGTCTGTGGCAAGCATCTGCCCCTAACTTATTAGCACAGCGACCATTGTGAGCTGCCGCAGTCCTGTGCAGTCAGAAGATGGCTCCAGCGCGTTAATTTTGCTCCTGTGTCTCACATACGCGATAGCTGTGGCAAGATGCACTTCGGTGCTGTTTTTCCTTTTTGATTTTGCTGTCGCCTCATTTGGTTCAAAATATCCAACTGAAACATGCACGGAGTTTTAAAGGGTCCGTTAATATAGATGGTAAGATTGCCAAAGAATGTACCTGTTCGTTCTTCTGAGCAGGCATCCTCGAATCTGTTGCATGCTTTTTTTACGCAGAGACGAAAGGGCCACAGTTGTAGCTGTGCGTCATTACTGAGAATTCTACCTAGGGAAGACAATCTGTCTCGCTGACTTTGTGTTCCAGGAAACTCAGTGTTCTCAGAATGTAACTCTCTTCTTAGAAATAGTTTGTTCATGAGGAGGTAGGGTCTGTGAAAAGCTGGGCAAAACAAGGCCATTGTGCCCATAGGTAATAGGCAGGGTGACCAAGTCCACAGGCCTGGAACCCTTTCTGAAGTCACTATCTTTGGAATAATTGTCAATCCCCAATACCTGACAAATTCTAACTGTACCTTCTTGACAAATATTGATTGATTGAAACACACACACACACACACACACACACACACACACACACAATTGGGCGTTTGATCCAATT
>NC_067473.1:40026124-40276124 GCF_947179515.1 Apodemus sylvaticus | reverse complement strand
AGGAGGTGTCAGCTGACTATAATTAGGCCAGCCTTTGTGAGTGAGGCAAATTAAAAGAAAACACGGCCAGAGCAAATACAAACACCTGCCAATCTGTCTTTCCCATGTCCTGATGTCTTCCACTATACTGTTCTTGTAATTAGATACAGTGTCAAATAATGTAAGCTTAAAACCTACTTTATCCTATTCCTCTTTCTGGGTAATGGTGTTCTAATTGCTTCACCCACCTGCCTTTCATTCATCTACGTATTCAGATACCTATCCATTTATCTATAATCTGAGATACAAAATTTCCTGTCCGAATTCATCAGAAATTTATACAATAAACTTGTTTCTTTCCTAGATATTATTTTGCATTTACTTTTAAAAAACACAAAATGATATTCACTGTTCTTTCTTATGTATATAATGCTAGTATATTAGTGAAACTTATTTTCTTAATGTATACATCACAGAGAAAACAAATATATAAGCCTAGACTCTACAGTGAGTTGTTTTTGTTATATATTTTACAATTATCTAAAAGTATGTATAATACCCATGTGGAATATATATATATATATTCCATATATATATGGAAGTTAAGCCACTTGGCATGACTATTTTTTTCCACAAAAATCATAGACCAGTAAACATTATTTGCCTTACTAGAATTCAGAATTCAACTTTCAATTTCAAAACTATCACAACAACAAATAACATCCTGGAAACACACGTGTTTCAGGTATTATCTCAGTTTACAAAATATTCATTAAGGTGTTTAAGTTGATTAAAATCTTTTCAAAACTTTTATAACATTTCTTGATAGAATTTTGTAGTGGATAAATGGAAAACTGGACTTTTGTGGAAAAAAATAGTTATGCCAAGTGGCTTAACTTCCATATATATATATATATATATATATATATTCCACATGGGTATTATACATACTTTTAGATAATTGTAAAATATATAACAAAACCAAACACCAGGCATTAGAAACCTTTTAAAGGATTTGCCAGAGTAGTCTAAGTAACTCCCAAAACAGTATAAACTATGGATATTGCTCTTTTTTTTTTTTTTCTTCTTTTCATCCAGTTTGGTATTTCTTTTTTTTTTTTTTATTCGATATAATTTATTTACATTTCAAATGATTTCCCCTTTTCTAGCCCCCCCACTCCCCGAAAGTCCCGTAAGCCCCCTTCTCTTCCCCTGTCCTCCCTCCCACCCCTTCCCAGTTCCCCGTTCTGGTTTTGCCAAATACTGTTTCACTGAGTCTTTCCAGAACCAGGGACCACTCCTGCTTTCTTCTTGTATCTCATTTGATGTGTGGATTATGTTTTGGGTATTCCAGTTTTCTAGGTTAATAACCACTTATTAGTGAGTGCATACCATGATTCACCTTTTGAGTCTGGGTTACCTCACTTAGTATGATGTTCTCTAGCTCCATCCATTTGCCTAAGAATTTCATGAATTCATTGTTTCTAATGGCTGAATAGTACTCCATTGTGTAGATATACCACATTTTTTGTATCCACTCTTCTGTTGAGGGATACCTGGGTTCTTTCCAGCATCTGGCAATTATAAATAGGGCTGCTATGAACATAGTAGAGCATGTATCCTTATTACATGGTGGGGAATCCTCTGGGTATATGCCCAGGAGTGGTATAGCAGGATCTTCTGGAAGTGAGGTGCCCAGTTTTCGGAGGAACCACCAGACTGCTTTCCAGAGTGGTTGTACCAATTTGCAACCCCACCAGCAATGGAGGAGTGTTCCTCTTTCTCCGCACCCTCTCCAACACCTGCTGTCTCCTGAATTTTTAATCTTAGCCATTCTGACTGGTGTAAGATGAAATCTTAGTGTTGTTTTGATTTGCATTTCTCTAATGACTAATGAAGTTGAGCATTTTTTAAGATGCTTCTCTGCCATCCGAAGTTCTTCAGGTGAGAATTCTTTGTTTAACTCTGTACCCCATTTTTTAATAGGGTTGTTCGGTTTTCTGGAGTCTAACTTCTTGAGTTCTTTATATATATTGGATATTAGCCCTCTATCTGATGTAGGATTGGTGAAGATCTTTTCCCAATTTGTTGGTTGCCGATCTGTCCTCTTGATGGTGTCCTTTGCCTTACAGAAACTCTGTAACCTTATGAGGTCCCATTTGTCAATTCTTGCTCTTAGAGCATACGCTATTGGTGTTCTGTTCAGAAACTTTCTCCCTGTACCGATGTCCTCAAGGGTCTTCCCCAGTTTCTTTTCTATTAGCTTCAGAGTGTCTGGCTTTATGTGGAGGTCCTTGATCCATTTGGATTTGAGCTTAGTACAAGGAGACAAGGATGGATCAATTCGCATTCTTCTGCATGCTGACCTCCAGTTGAACCAGCACCATTTGTTGAAAAGGCTATCTTTTTTCCATTGGATGTTTTCAGCCTCTTTGTCGAGGATCAAGTGGCCATAGGTGTGTGGGTTCATTTCTGGATCTTCAATCCTGTTCCATTGATCCTCCTGCCTGTCACTGTACCAATACCATGCAGTTTTTAACACTATTGCTCTGTAGTATTGCTTGAGGTCAGGGATACTGATTCCCCCAGATTTTCTTTTGTTGCTGAGAATAGTTTTAGCTATCCTGGGTTTTTTGTTGTTCCAGATGAATTTGATAATTGGTTTTTCTAACTCTGTGAAGAATTGAGTTGGGATTTTGATGGGTATTGCATTGAATCTGTATAGTGCTTTAGGCAAAATGGCCATTTTAACTATATTGATTCTACCGATCCATGAGCATGGGAGGTTTTCCCATTTTTTGAGGTCTTCTTCCATTTCCTTCTTCAGAGTCTTGAAGTTCTTGTCATACAGATCTTTCACATGTTTGGTAAGAGTCACCCCAAGATACTTTATACTGTTTGTGGCTATTGTGAAGGGGGTCATTTCCCTAATTTCTTTCTCAGCCTGCTTATCCTTTGAGTATAGGAAGGCCACTGATTTGCTTGAGTTGATTTTGTAACCTGCCACTTTGCTGAAGTTGTTTATCAGCTGTAGGAGCTCTCTAGTGGAGTTCTTTGGGTCACTTAGGTAGACGATCATGTCGTCTGCAAATAATGATAGTTTGACTTCCTCCTTTCCAATTTGTATCCCTTTGACCTCCTTATGTTGTCGAATTGCCCGAGCTAGTACCTCAATGGATATTGCTCTTGTATACTTCTCAAGGGTTTAGGGTGGGGCTCTAATGCTGAGGACACTGAAAATGGCACTCCCATGGTAATCAAAGGCTGTCTAGTTAGAACCAAGGTCCTCTCAACAGAAGGGAAATTGTGTCTGGCAACTAAAACCTAGTCAGGCTCTTAGGGTTAATGAAGCCATGGACCTTAAAAAATAATCTACTACAACTACATTACTAACCATTATGATTCCTTGCTCCACTCTTAATTTTATCTTTATATCCACAGGTAAGCATAGCTGCAATCTTTCATAGAACAAGCTTTTGTTACGGCAAATGGAGGCTACAGAAATCCACAAATGGACACAATGTAGCCATCAACAAATCGTGGAAAGCCTAAACCAAATAGATGCATCTGCATCCTCATCCCCGCATCAATGGGTCAGGAAGCCTCACATAAGGCTCTAATTATTATAAGAGCTAGAACACCAGGAAGTCTGCTGCAAAACCAACTATCTTAGAAATGGATGCATAAACAAGATGCAAACAATGTCAGTATCAATAGAAACATTAGTGTCAAAGGGGAAATTCTGTGTAGATTCCAAGTATTAGACAAAGAACTATATTAACAACTATTGACTACGGAAAGAATGATAATTAATTTCTCCCAGGAATTAGCCACCTAATTGGTTGTCTAATCCATAGTGGTTAACTCTGAAACCTTAATCACACCAACAACCAAAGAGACTCAACAGGTTCTATCTATCTATCTATCTATCTATCTATCTATCTATCTATCTATCTATCTATCTATCTATTTTATATATATATATAATGTGTCTATCTATATCTATCTCATTCAACTATCATCTATCTGACACATGCATACACTACCTTTACTACACATTTTTGGATTTGATTTTTACTTAACCATCTTCAAATTACTTTGTTATCAATAGAAATACTAACTGTGGGTTTATAGTCTCATGAAGAGAGCAGTATCCTAAAGAAGATATAGCTCCTGTTGAATGGATTTCTAAATAAAATACTCATTTCACTATTATGTTATGTATTTCAATTCTATAATCTTCATCTCATCCTCTATTATAAGGGAATTAGCTATTTTCCATTATAGAATGTATTAATATACACATTTTTACACATGTATGTATTCAATATGGAATGTAATACTTGATCATGGAATTTAAGTCTAGGAAATAATACCTTTGTACATAGTTAATCTTTGGGAGAAAATTGGAATAAGTATTTTAACTCCAAGAACTGGCTTAAATTGAAAAGGAAAAATATAGTGAAGCTTATTTATGTCATAGAAAATATAGAATGATATTATTAATATCTAATTTGTCTATGGTTTTCCCATCAGGGCAGAAAGCACTTCCATAATATACCCTTTTTTAGGACCTCAATGAATCTCTAGATGCAATCCTTGAGGATGCTTAGAATAGAAGCTTTCTTTTGAAATCTGTGTGTCACTTCGTACCTGTGTGGCCTGTGAGATGGTAATATCTGGTTCACAACTTTGTGGTTGAAGATTTAGCACAAAATATTAAAAAAGTACCCAATACAGTGGCTGACTTATAAATGTAAACACATTATTTTCTCTTGCCAGAGATTCTTGAGAAGAAAAAGCATGGGAAAATTAGGTATATAAGCACAAAGCACAGAAACAGGGCTCTTCAAACTCTACCGGTCCAAGAAGCAGTGTCAGCCGAACATCTTCTCCTCAAAAGGTCTGAATGCTAATTAGCATGTTTTGAATATGTGCAGATATATTTCCAAGTATTGATATGTACTAGTTTTAAAATTATCTCTAATGTTCCATACACTTAACCTGGTTCTGCAGTTATATACATACAAAAATATATTAAAAATAAGCACAGAATAGAGAATAAATACACATTCACACATATCCATGCACACCTGTCTTACCACCATCAATAAGCAGGAAAACAGGGCCAGAAGAAAATAGAAACGATGTCATCTTCCATGAGAGTGCACATTAGTGTGTAGAATTATGAAGATGAGAAGCTGCTAAGGTTGAAGTTTTGGGCTATAACATTCAGAAATCTTTGTATTTCAGATTTTCACACAAGTGCATCACACACACACACACACACACACACACACTTAATACATTCATTTGAGGCATTCAGCTATGTATGTTCAGATGGTTATTTTTGCATATTAGAATACTTCTCTGAAGCAAAATGTGCTCAACCATTTCTCCCTCATCTATCTCAAAGACACTGGTGTTGGTCATCAACATTTTATCTTAAATGGAACAAGAAGGGCGGCATGATGGACTGTAAGCCATGAGGAAACATTCCCTTAAGCATGTAAGTAATAGGGACATAAACACTTGCACATTGGATGGCTGGAATCACTGTTTCCAGGGACTGCAATGCTGTTGTGTGGATTTTCATAGACCAGGTACATACAAATAAACATAGAAATGTTCCCTCTCAAATATCAATTAAAAATAATTTCTTGCTAATATTAAATGACAAGAAACAGTTACAGTCTTTCACAATCTAAGTGTGCATCACAGGATTTTTTTAATTACTGGAAATAAGTTTGTCTTACTACTCGATTTCTGTGTTAACTTTTAGAACACAGAAACACAAATGCAAATATTGAATTTAACAAATATCCACCAGAGGATTCTTTGTTCATTAGAGTAAATGTATTTGAAATAATGTAAGCTTTAAAAAATGCCTAAAAGATGTCAGGTTAACAATATAAGTAATCACAAAATTAAGGGGGATTAAAGAGAATCAAGCTATTATCATTTATTACAAAGCCTGCTAGAGAGTCACAGAGAAACATATTCACCTGATACATTTGGAAAACAAACATGGAATTTAATAGGTATTTTCCAAAATCTATATTGTTTGTTCATCCTTTTTTAAAAAAAAAAAAAAGGAAGAATTACTATAAAGATACATTCTGTCTATGAAAATGTGCAAAACCAGGAATGTTCAAATTAATACTAATGAGATAAACTATATGCCTATTTCACTTCACAATAGCTGCACATATTTTAAGTGGCTCAATTAAAGTTTATTCAGACTAGATAATTGATCCAATATGGAGAATGATGTCAGCATTAGATATTAAATGAAATTTTTTCTGGGAATTTTTTTCTTGCAAAAAGATGAGAGATATTCAAGGGAATATAAATAAGAAAAATACATTTTACCTTTCTCTTTATAAATTTTTTTCTGAATTATGAAGTCTGATACATCTGTATATTGATACTCATTTCATTCCATTGTTGCGATTTAAGAATTATTTATTCACCTTCTCTTTTTTCTGAAAATTTATTTAGCTTTGTACACATTGACTTCAAACCCAAAGTTTCAATTTTTCTTATATATATATATAAACCTTTGCATTTATAGAAATGAACTTATGGGTCTACTGGATATTAAATCTAGTAAGTGCATATTTACATAAATATGACAATATTTATTACTAAAACCCATTCATATGTTACTGATGAAGTTTCTTCAAAAGCTATAGTTAGATTGATACTAAAAATTACGTTTACCTATAAAATTTCAGAATTTTTATATTTTTTAAATGTATATTGATGCAATTTATAAGAGTGTGACTATTATATCCATAACACTTCAATATATTCTTACACTAAAAACAATATAAAGGATAGCAAAAGAAATAATTTTAAATATAAAGATTGATTTGTTTTTAGTAATTATTAATCTTACTCTAGATATCAGAAAAGATACATCTGTACATTCAGCTGTGACTTATTGGGTGTTGAGACTTGTCTGCGTTCTTTCTCTTAAAAGTCTAGAAGTTTCTCAAATCTACAATAAGGCAGAAGCAGAGAGACTTGGTCACTGTTTGTCTTACTTATGGAGCCAGTAATTGACTTAGCAGTCAAAAACGACATCCCGCCAGACGTCCTGGGAAGGGGTCCTACTCTTTTTCCTTCATCCTTGTTCATTTTGATCCTCTCGGGGCTGCTGATGGCTACAGTGTGTATTTCTCAGGGATTTGCCCCCACTGTCACTGCACAGACCAGCCACTGTCAGTTGCCAGGCTACGTGTCATAGAAACGTATCCTGTGAGTGAGGTCACTCTCCAGACTCTGTTGCTTCTCTTTCTGCGCATGAGCTCTTTTAGCTTGTTTCTGCTCAGGTGCTAAAGCACGGACTGAAGTCTCCACTGCCAACGTCTTTGCTTTGGCAGCTTCAAAAAGGAGCCGCGATTGTTGCACTGCTTTGCTTCCTCTAATTTCGATAGAATAAAAAAAAAATGAAGAAAAGTAAGAAACAGTTTAAGCTAGCTTCTGAAAGAGAAATTCAAGAGTCGAAAGAACTTGAAGATAGGCACACAGGAGTGTGTTAAATTTTACCCCGATAACAATGGTTTTCAAAGCATTGTTAAACCTGCACTAAAAATCACTCAGGAGATATTTGCATGCTTAATAATTACTAACTTAACCATACTAAGAAAGACAATACAATTTTCTTTCAGAAGGTTCGAATTTCCAAAGAAATTCTGAGGAAGATTTGTCATCCTTCCTAAGAAATCAGAATGCACGTGATAGCTTCTGTAAAACAATAGCACTTTTTATCTGCTGCTCAGAGCCTCAGAGATCAAGCATGCAAAAGGTTCCGTTAACTAGCATAATATAAAATAAAAGAGAGGAAGCTAAAAATAAAAATAGATGTTTTAGATCATTTTTCAAACCGCAGAATAAAAGCATACTTTGCAAATCAACCTAGTAGGGTCATGATAACACCATCTTTATTGTTGTCGTTGACAGTAAATGTAGTCTATATTAATTTTATCACCTGTGTATTCACTGAGCTTTTATGGCCTCAGAAAACTTAATTTTGATAGAATCATAAAGGTCTGTTGCACTGTGTATATATTTATGAATATAGCTGATTCTTAGACGCAGGTAGCTCATTACTCTTGACTGGGAGGGCTTATGACTATTGACGTTGTCAATTTTTATCTCATTACTCGCCACTGCTTACTGAGAGTGCTAATGGTATATCGCCATGGCGTTTGTGTGTGCTGTAATGTAAATTCTGACATTGCTAGCTTCAGCTGCTAATCTGCCTCATTCAGTTTATGTCAAGATGATACATCACAGTGCTCCACTTCTGTCACCTCACCCTTAAATAGATCTGTATTTTCGCAACTTTACAATTATTATTATTTTTTGTTTGGAATCTAGGTATTTTTTTTTAAATAGGAGAAACTGAGCGGTATTGATGTACTCGGTATGGCTGGTATAAACCATCCCCTCTAAAACTTAAGCATAAAAATAATAGTTCTAAATGAGAACTAAGTTACTAGAGAGATCACTTTAAATTTAGATTTGGGGCCATTTAATAATTAAAGGTTGATGTGTCCTTAAAATGAATTAACCTCATTGAAAAGGTAATTTTACAGTGTGGCACTGTTTGAAGTCCAGGTAGTTTACAGCTACCAGTTCTGAGTAGTGGGACATCCTGACTTCTGCTTACAATTAAACTTGTTGACAGTGTCCTTCTGTTTATTTTGTTTTTAACATCTCTTACCTCTAACTTAATGAATTTGTGCATATAAATTTCTTTATGCCTGCTATACATTTTACAAGGCCTTTTCAGATTTTTTTTCATATTCTAGATGCTTGAGTTCAAGTAATGCTACAAAAGTGGACTTTTACTTAAACCGATTATATATCATTTACCTTCTTTTTTTCTTCAACTTAGAAAACGGCCAATCCAATCCTGTGCCAGAAATGATTTAAGGACAGTGAGGCAATATGCTCTCTCTTTTTTTAATGTTACAAATCACATTTTATTCTTCTAACCTCCATCAATGAACATCCATTAATGTCCTTTTAATTCCAATTGATTCAAACATTTTAATTATTTCTTGTGTTTTCCCAAACATTCTCAACAGACACTGAATTTCAATCTTAAAAGCAATTCTGTATACATAGGATACCATTTCCTTAGAATTAGAGGAACTTAAAGAATTGGAATCATAAACTGGGCTTCAGAACTACTTGAAAGTATTTCTTTGTAGGCAATTGCTAATGTATGTAGTCATTCACATGACTTTGTATATAAGGAAGGCCAACTGACATACATGGAAAGAGAGAACACGTTTCATAGCTGAATTTACTAGGACAATAGGAAGATACTTTCTAAGCCACCTAGAAAGAAAGCATGCATTAATATTTGGATTTATGGAAGAAAATTACCAAGATGAATGAAATGTTAGTACAAAGCAATTTTTGTATTTGGATATGTATATGTAAACAAATATATATTTTTATTTCATTTTTATATGGTAGAGACTTTAAGGTAGAACTTAGAATTTAGTAGTTAAATATTTCTGCTATTTAGTTTGAGATTCACACCAGACATTGCCACTATTGCTAATGCCATGTTATACTTGCAGACAGGAGCCTAGCATGGCTATCCTCTGAGAGGCTCTACCAGCAACTGATTGACACAGATGCAGATACTTACAGCCAACCATTGACCTGAGGTTGGGGACATCTATGGAAAAGTTAGAGGAAGAATTGAAGGAGTTGAAGGGTATTACAACCCTATAGAAAGAGCAACAGTGTTAACTAATACAGACCTCTGGGAGCTCCCAGAGTCTAAGCTACCAAGCAAAGAGCATACATGGACTGGTCTGTGGCTCCTGGCATATGCATAGCAGAGGAAGCTTATATATGCCTTGTCTAGCCTAAGTGGGAGAGGATATGCCTAATCCTATAGATCCCTAGGGAAGAGGCATGCTGGCAGGGAGTGGGGGAGGGGAACCTTTTTAGAAGCAAAGGCAAGAGCCAATAGTGTGAATAACTCTGGGAGTGGGGACAGAAAGAGGGGAAGCATTTAGAATGTAAATAAATACAATAATTTAATAAAAATTAAAAAAAAAGCCTAAGGAAAAATATTTCTGCTATTCTCTTAAATGTAAATGTAAGTGCTAAACCCTTTCACCCTTTCATAAGTTTCCCTTAAAACTTATGTTTTAAGAGAGTATCACTGTACAACCTCATTGACTTGGGACTCATTATACAGAATGTTTGGCCTGTGATCCTCCTGCCTCTGCCTCTGATGTATAGCAATTACAAGCCTGAACCACCATACTGTCATATATTTTCTCTCCATCGCTGTCCCTGTCTCTGCCTCTTTCTTTTTGATTTTGGGCAACAGGGCTTCACATTGTAGTTCAAGCTTGACTTCAGATTTTGGCAATCATTGTGACTCAGCCTACGGAGTGCTAGAGTTTCAGCCCACATTCTGCCAGGCTCCCTTGTGGGTTTTCAAGACATTGGCTCTATTGCCTGATTCTTACTGTCTGATGTTCATGGGCCAACTCCTCCTTTCTAATGTCTTTTCATTTATGATCATCAACTATTCCTATACTGTCCAAAATGACAAAATTTTTTGTTATAATGGCTCCTAATTTTTTCAGACAATTTTACTAGAAGGACAAAGTCCACACTTTCTAACACCTTAGTCCTTCCTTTAACCCCTTCCCACCTTCTCAAGCCACACAGGAGACTTTCTTTCCTTTTAACATAGAGAAAACCTGAAATGTTATGAAATTATTTTGATGATAATTGAAATGCTTTTATAAATTATAAAGAAATATAGTTTTACCTAATTATTACTGAATTTTCTCACTGAAGGTCATATTTTTGCTGCTGTGATTTCCTACAACCCTTGCAATCTTTTTTGTAGATAGCATTAGACCAATTTCAACTAGTTATATCTTTACTGAAACAATCCTAAACAGAACTCTACCCATTCAATATCCCTCTAATTCTCCATGGCTATCTTTTTTTTTTTTTTGATATTAAGGTCTATGAATAATGATAGGACCTTGCCACCTTTGCTCTGCTGCCTGCTTTGTATACAAGGTCATTACCTTCTGTATTCTTTTTATGATCTAGAAAAAGACATAATTAAACAATATATCGAAACTAGAGTTGCTCCTAACTTCATTGTGGGAATGTGAGAAGCAGCATAGTGACCTACAGGCCACTTGTTGAGTGCTCTAAGCACCTTTGACAAAGAGCTGTTGAGACTGAGACATAAAAATAGCATAACTTTATTTTAGCTGGTACTTGATGTACGCAGGGAGATTGACATCTGTTTCATTGACTCAAATGTAACATGTTATACTCACCAATGAAGCTACTCTGTGGCTCTTCTTTTGTATTTTAAGAAAAAAATTACCAGAAAAAATGTTTCTGTTGAATTAGCTTATAATATATGAAAATAAATTTTATATATAGAATTTACAATAAATTATATTTTTAAGTTAAAGATGTGGAGATATTCAAATGCCAATTTAAATTCAAACTATATTTTTTAAACTGTTCTGAACTAGGTGATAATTATTCCACTCTAACCCTGTTAAGAAAGTTGTAACACTTTGGAAGTACTGTAAATGTTAATCCATTTTCCAGGTAGCATGCTATTAATAAAGGTTCCCTACTCACTTCTGGTCATTAGTTCTAGAAAAATCCTATAGATCACATATTGACTGTGAAGACACTGGGAAAACTAACTTGTGAAGGATGCTGACATTTTTGTTTTGCAGACTACTATAAAATATTTCTATGATTTTGTTCTATGAATTTATGAAGTGAAAATTTCCTCACTGGTAATAGTTCTGACAAAGATCAAGTAATGTTTTGATGTACTCCATATTAAAACTATAAAAATATGATGCATAATTAGAGTGTTATATTAATGTCATATTCTACCAAGTCATTAAAATCAATAGTCAGAGATGACTAGGTTGACATTATCAAGAATTCAGTGTTAGCCAATGTTGCATTCTGTAGCTGCCTGCAGCTACTATGAACTGGGTTCCTAGAACAGAAGCTGAGGGATGGATGGGGAAGGGGTGAAAAGAAGGAGGTCAGGACGATCAATAGTTTACCGATCAAGGCCCCAACTTTAATGGCGGTCAGACCATTTAACAGTTTGGGCAAGCCCCCCCTCCCAGTCTCTGGTTGTGAGTTTCCAGGGAAGTGGTCTGGCTGTTCTCTGGGCATTGGCTCCACTGCTCAGGCATCTGGGCAGGTCACCTACTTATTTCAGAAATTCGTAGATCTGGAGGAACAATCAACTTCACCTTCACTCTGAGCACTCCACCCTAGGTGGAGCAGGATCCTGACTAGCACGGGATTCCTTGCTCAACAAAGGCTGGGAGAAGTTCACCTTGACCAATGTCAAGTTCACTCAGAGCATTCCAACCGAGGATAAAAATTCCTCCTGTAACCGACTTCCCTATTATTCCCTAATGTCAGATTCTGTCCTTGACCAATGTCAAGTTCCTACCATGTGGCATGACACACCATTATGGCTCTGTACAAGCCAAGAGTTTATCATGAATATTTGTCCATCAAAAATTATAAGGGTCTGTAGATAAGAATTTAAGTGAAGAATTAAAACAAAAGATAACTCAAAACAAAAATCTAGCCGTCAGATAGAGAGATGGCTCAGTGGATCAGCAAACATATTGCTTATTTGAATAGCCTGAGTCAGGTTCTCAGCACTCTCACCAGGCAAATCAGACAACTGAAACTCCAGCTCTAGGGACCAGCATGCATCTGGCCTTCATGACCATATGCACTGATGTGTACAGATTAACACACAGGTGGTTAAATGAAATAAATCCTTCAAAGAAACTAACTCCGACTCACGTATTAGCATAGTCATGGAAGAAAGGTACATGTGTAGATCCCTGAATACACTACGCTTACTTCAGGTGTAGTGACCATTTCTTTCTACATTTGTAGTCACAGTAGCAGATAATTGTCACACTCAGATAAACTCCTAAGAGGCTACTTCACCACAAATAATTGTGCATACTTAGTTTGTATTCGACAAATGTGATAAGGAATTTCTGTGACTTTCCATTTTGGAGAATCTGGCCAACAAGAAGAAACCTCATCCAATGGGTGAAAACATTAAGCCAAACATAGTTAACAAAAGCATCCTTGTAAAAACACTCTAATATATTCTTGAGTTGCTGTTTTCCACTTGAAGACGCATGCACAATTTTGTTTATGTATTTATCATTTTTTTCTGGTCTGTTCTTGGGTTAAATAGCATCCTCTTCAGTGACACAGTCTAAGCCAATCATCCTTGTTTATTACGTGGGTGAGTGAAGTACTCTAATGGCAATGCACAGGTTTTAGAATAGAAGAAATTCAGCAAAAGGTTTCATAGGCAAGTGTAATGAGGCTTGCACTGCAAAGACATACGTTTATCTTTTATTTAGAATGACAAAATCTTAAACACATCCTTCAGTACTGTCTTTTCTTTCCCGGCAGATACACTGTATATCAGTAATCTGGACACCAAGTTATTTAAAGCTATTATTTAGTACCATAATAAGTAGTAATTTAAATACAAGGTAAAATCACCACATTGTCTTGTTTACTACTGATGTTAATTTTAAGCTGACGTTCAATGCTCCCCCCAAAGGCAGCCTATGATTTGTTATCATTAAACTGTCAACTCTCCCTTGAGATAGAAATAGATTCACACTACACTTTTTTTTTTACAGCATATCACTTTATTTTGTATCAGTCAAAAAAAAAATTCCAGAATCATTTTAATTGTGTCTGTGCTATTTTTCTATTAACTGTTTCATGCATTTCCCTGGCCTTTTAATTGCAGTTTAATAGTGGTCATTAACACATTAAGGGGTGTTAGAAGAACATTTGAAGTCCTCTTGACTTCTACCAAAGTTGACACTTCAATGCTAGAGTAATTTCAGCTATTCATTTATTTAATAGTGACCTATGCAAATGTGGAACCATGTCATTTTACAAATTGACTGTAATAATTAACTAGAAAGGCAGAGTAAAATGAAACAGGTTATAATTAGAATATAACTAACTGCTACAGTATTACGTCAGCTAGAATAAAACAATCTCAAATGATTAAATTGGTTTCAATTATTAAGAATCAGTTTAATGTACCCACTGTTCTGATTTTTACATTTCTCTCTTTTGTGTGCATTGGATGTCACTTCATACAATTTATGTATTTTATTCTTCTTGGTAAAACAGGCATTACAGTAGTTTAATTAAGTAGTAAAAGACCTCACATTAGTCTGCTGAATTCTAAATTACGTATAGAAAGTAGTCAGGGAACATACTACATACTACTCAGGCTCATTTCAATTAGCTGTGTCTATTAAGCCTCCAACATTCTTCTTACACAGTAAATACATGTAGTATGTCACTGGTCATCAGGTTGCACATTTTAATCACAGAAGTATCACAATTTTCTTGAATGCAAATTTACCTGTATCTCTTTTCCTAAATGACAGCTTAGCCAAACTTTCTGTGTTGGTGACTTGTATCCTTTGGAGACTACTGGTCAATAAATATGCAATTTTAGCCAAAAGACAGAGCTCCAGACTCAGAAGAACCTTGAATCTAGTTTAGTGTTCTGATGTCTTTTTGTTGAAATTCTTACAACATTTCATCAAGGATGTCAGCACATGCACTTACAAGTCACATAGCTGATCCTACTTTAAATACCAGCTGTAGAGATCTGTTTACAAGTTCTTTTCATTTAGCACATGAATAGGTTCAACACTCACCAACTTTTACTTTAGAAAATTCTTCTATGCTTCAAATGGGTAGAGCCCATGATATTAGGAAAGCAAAGACTCTGTTTTAATTAACATATTTGTGTTATTGTAATAATTTGGTTTTTTTTTGTTGTTTTCACATTATAATAAAATATCTAGTGCTGCAGACATAGCTCACTAGTCCTTGCCTAGCATGTATGAGGCTCTGAGTTCAGTCTCCAATACCACAAAAACAAATATATATATATATATATATATATATATATATATATATACATATATATATACACATATATATAAAGAGAGAGAGAGGAGAGAGATATGTATGTGTATACATATAAACATATAATATGGAAATATATACCATTAGTATTACAATCAAACAAAAATATTCAGATTGCCATTTGAGGATCTGAGACATGGGTAAAATAATCTGTTTTCCAGCCAATACATATTTCTAACGTCTGTAATATCCTTATGTTATAGAATCTATAAATTAGATGTGGGCATTTATAGGTGAAATGTACTTATTTAGATGGACTTTGGAGGCACTGTTGGTTATTTTCACATAAATGTGCGATTTTTCAAATTTCTTTATTTTGCTGTTATAGTATAATCCTATTGTCACATCACTTCCCCTTACATTTCAGCCCTCCGGGCTTCTCACATCAGCTTCCTCACTCTATTCTACAGCCATGGGCTCTTTTTACATTAAGTGTTATTACAGACATACACATACACACACACACACACACACACACGCACACGCGCACACACACACACACTCGTAATTAGTATGTATTCAGTATCTATGATGTCATTTTATGTATGTTTTGAAAGCTGACCACTTGCTCTTAGATACCCACTTGGTGGGCTTTTCCCGGGGGAAGACTGCTTGTCTTCTCAGTATTCCTTAGTTACCTACAGTTGTTTGTTCAGCTTTGATAGCTTTGAGCTTTCTTTCCCCTCTCCATGTTACTGTGTCTATTGTTGTTGTTCTTGTTCAGTTCACGCTTATGCTGGTTTTTTATACATAATGTATATATGCTCTTCTGTGAAGGAATAGATTTGATATGATGCTTCTCACCTCTGTCTTCATTTTTTGTTGATCCTGAGTGCTTTAGCACCTTATATAGTAATTTTTGCCAATGTGCAGAACTTTATGTATCATTATTATCTAGAATAGTTGTCTAAATTGAAATTTTTCAATGAACCAAGATTGTAGGTCATATTGTGTGCATGCGTGTGTGTGTTTGTGGTTTGTTTATTAGCATAGGAGATCTTTAAGACAGCATTTGACTTTGTCATGCACTGGTATGTTATTTAGCTGTGTTCACCAATTTGGGAATATCTCATTAACTCTCTAAGAGTGATCAGAATACAAGAAAAGTCTGTGTTCCTCCATGAATTCAGGGTTTCTGCTCTTCTACAATCTGAGAAGTTTAAGTATTTTACAAAATTTCAAATTTTCTATTTTCAGGAGAATACTGAAATCCAGTATCACTGTAATGAAATGATAATCTAAGACTGAGATAGTCTATTGAGTAACTTTATTACCAAAAATATTGTAGAGCTAACTGAACACAATGAAGACTGAATAGAAACGAGAACAGTATGGTCATATTGTTTATTATTCCTAGAGATTATAATGTCTTTGTAAGATTCCCAGGTACGAAGCTACAGGACTTTCAAATTAAATTGATTCAGTGGTCATGAATCTAAATCATAAATTTACTTCTCTTTATAGTGTTTTGAGACCAAAATCTTATCTACCCCGTCCATGCAAATAAACTTATCAATACAGCTGTGAAACAACAATGCTTTTCCTCCACCACACAAGAAGCAAGCCAAAGGAACTGAGCTGAAAGAGTTTTCTGACTAATGATATTCATTATCTGTGTAGACTGAAGATTAAGTAAGACTATATTATATTTAGGGCATTATGAGGTCAAATGAGTAAAAAGACAAAATATGTAATCTTAAAAGAATAGCAATAATTTTTATAAAACTACTTAGAATTTGAAAGAACGCCCTGAGCTTTAAAATCACTTCTATTTTTTCCAAATGAAATTAGAGTTCTTTATTCTAATGTAATTGTAATTAATATTGTGTAGTTGTAATAATGTAATTATTATTAATTACATTTTCCAAATGTAATTAAAATCCATTGCTTGGAACAAAGGCAATCAGTGGGTTTCATTATCTGTATTTCTAAAAGAAACAATTAATATGGCAGGTTTCAGTTACATAGCACAAATATCCAGATACTCTGTGTCTTAGGACTATTAATTCCTATACCTGGTGCAGAGTAAACAGATGTAATACATGCACATTTGATTTTAGAAAGCAATTTTCAAAGTTCTATCTTTAATGCGTTTATAATTTAGTTGGTTATAAAAAACACCATTCATTTAGATTCATTTCTATATTTATGTATGACATCTTGAATGACACATATTTAACTTTCCAGAATCATATATATCACAATATATCACAAACAGCATCATTAACATTTCAAATAGGGGTTACTTCTGTATTCATGAGTTAGACTTTAATAGTAGATTAAATGTAATTGCAAGTGCATATGTGTAATAATGTTACAGAGTTGTCAATTAAATGTTATTAATGGGAGGTTACATTTTCTGTGAGTTCAGAGACAATGTCAAATTTCAAATTCCAAGGTTTATACTAATATCACCCATGTAATTTATTCTACTTTCTAAAAATCTTGGTTTATTCAGCAGTAAAATGGGCTGAACAGTCTCATTTCTTCTAAATGAATAAAAAGGTTAAGGATTCTCTCGAAGATTAATAGAAACAAGTAAAAGATTAGAACTTGGAATTGATGATAGAACATTTCCCTTTCATTTTCATTTCCATAAAAGTTGATATAATAAATTGGGTCACAATAAGAAATTAGATAAATCCAGGAAGCCCAAGAGAAGTCTGTCAGTTTTTGTTTAATTGCTGGGTGTTATTTTAAATTTTTTTTTAAAAATCTTATGTCTTTTAAGAATATGTCATTAAACTGTCAGTCTCCTCCCTCCTCTGTGTGTGTGTGGGGGGGTATATGCATGAATGTATGTATGTGCATGACTATGTGTGTGGCTGTGTGTTTGTGTGACTGTATGTGTGTGTATGTGAGTTAGTGTGTGTGTGTGAGAGATATTTGTGTGTGGTTCATGCATGGTGAGTGTTGTGCTGCTCACACCCATATGCATGCATGTGTAGGTCACAGAAAGACACTGAGTATATTCTTATATCGCCCTTATTGCTTTCACAGAGTCTCACTCTGAAGGGCAAAGTGGCCTTGGATCTTCAAGGACCCCATGTCTGACCCACTGATATTGAAGTTACAGATGAAGATAGACGTGACTGTTTTTTTTAAATGGATGATAGTGACTCAAACTCAGGTCCCCAGGACTGCCGAGCAAGTGCTCTTAACTTCCCTGAGTCAACCCCTAGGATT
This sequence comes from Apodemus sylvaticus, assembly GCF_947179515.1. Classification (NCBI taxonomy): domain Eukaryota; kingdom Metazoa; phylum Chordata; class Mammalia; order Rodentia; family Muridae; genus Apodemus; species Apodemus sylvaticus. Next base: position 40,257,890 of record NC_067473.1, on the reverse strand, counting down.
CACGAAGTTAGATCTTTTATGGACACTATATTCATATTAGTGGAAGGGCAGAAGGACATTTTATAGTTTTCTTAACTAACTAAAAAAAAAAAATCTTTACTTGGAATCTCCAAATGACAGAGGAGGGGTGGGAAATGAATTCTTGTTACATGGGTAAAGTATACAATCTTTCTTCTTGTAGCTCTTTTGTGGGATGTAAAACCATGCCGAGAAGCTTGGTAAGGAAGAGCTGGTTGAGACCCAGAAACTCAGTGGGCACACACCTGAGGCTTAGGTAACTCCTATTTCCCTGCCAGACGTGGAACAGGTACCATGCTTCTCACATAAATGAAACGTGCCCTATGGTCACATAGGCTCACAACAGAGTTATCCATGCTCATGAAGTATCTAGAGACCCAGAGGGATTAGCCAATAAGCTTCCTTCCCAGACATTCTTCCCTGAAAAATGAATTCAACCTCAGGTCTACCCTGAGAAGTGGGATATGGTTTTATGTATCTATTTTCTGCCATGACAATAAACTGTTTAGAACCACGAACTCCCAGGGGCAGATCTGACACAGGCCTACATCCCTACACTCTCCTATTAACTTCCCTTCACGTAGCAACTGCTCTTAGAAACTTGTTGAAAGTTCCTAGCAGGCTACCACTCAGCCCAGGACAGCAGTCATTGCACTTTGCAACTCTACTCAGTCTGTTCTACATGTAGTGTGTTGCTTAATATAATGCTTATGTGTTCCTCTGCCTTCAACACAGTCTTGCTCTCTAAATCTTTAAAATACCAAATACTCGTGCAACACAACTCTCCAAGTACAACCTTGGTAGACCATTTCTTGAAGTTTGGGATGTTTAATTTTGAATACTTTGTACCTATGTTATCTAAGAAATAACTTCCTCTGGCTCTACAAACAGTAAACCAAGGATATTTCTCATCCCATCACTTACCACCTGTCCCTCTAGAGATGGTTATCCATAGGTGAGCTTAGATGCTCACCTCCTAACCTGGTTAGCCATGTCTGGATGTGGGCTGTATGCATATCTGTCACATTTGCACTGCTAAGGTATGGGCATGTATGTCTTCAGTAGGCAGCACACTGTAGCTGACAAAGGTGTTGTGAGGGTAGATTGTCACTATCATCACTACCAATAGCAGAAACCCAATTATGTTGTTAAATTGCAACTCCTCACAAACAGAAGACATAGCTCTGACCTGTTCCCCGACAGTCACAGAAAGCAAAAGGCTCGGACGAGATTAAGCTGCCTGTGGAATGGGGTTGTCTGCAGGCACAGGGACATAAGGGAGGGCTTACTTCTGCTCACCAGGATCTAGTCTATATTGCAGAAAAGGAAGATGAGGTATTGTTCACAGCTCTGAGGGTAGCAATTGTGACACCATTTACACTGTGTGCCCAGTCCCTGCTTTCTCAGGATGTGTTGACCAGGGATAAATGCTTGACTCCTTGAGGTGATGAGGAATCCTGAATGGGGGGAAGCAAATTTTTACAAAGCAGCACAATCTGCCTGAGGAGGCACTCATTGTTGACACTGATTTTTATAATGAACAGCAAGCAAACATTCTCAATGCCCCAAGGAAAGATGATGTTTTTAATTTCAGAGGCTGTTCCCTTTATAAACATTCTTAGAAAGACAGTCTGGAGAAAAGGCATCCAAGGCTTCTATTCACACACCCCAAGGGCAACTGGACAGTTGCTTCAGAACCCTTTCATGTCTAAGCTCCCTCCTGATTCTCCACTTATTCTTCATATTTTCAAATGCTTTCTTCCTATCCTGTTTTTCTCGAAACTTACCTTTTTGTAATCGCATGCCTCCCTTGAAGCAGGGAAAATAAATTACTGTTGTACATTTATTTTCCATAACAATAGGGTGCTCTTGATAGGGACAAAGGGAAAGAATGGGGAATGGTATGGTGCTCTGCCCCCCTCTCCTTCTCAGGCACCATTTAAGAAATTTGAATGTCAACATGTCAGCTTCCTGCGACACAAACGGCATGATTGGGGGTCATCGGTAATATTCTTGTACATTGGGAATTAAGACATTAAAAGGGGGCAAATTTTAAAAGCTAATGAGGAAAATTTCCAGTCTCGTTTTCAGCTCTGGCCTCTCATGGCTAGATTGAAAACAAACCATCCTGGCCTCTGAGTCACTGACAGAGGCGCATGTGCATGCGCTCCTGGCAAATAATTGTAAAGACGACCCAGTGATGGGAGTTTGAAACAGCTCCAAAGTCAACAAGACTGGAAAGGACTCTGATGGCAACAAATTATCAGTTATGTTAGCTCTTCTTCTTGGCAACATAGCTAAAAGGCAACTAACTGCTGGTGGCAAATACTGTGAACCCGTCTTTCCTGGCCTGAAGCTAATAAACCAGTAACGAATGTGATTATTTCTCTTCTCCATGTATCCTGAGGGCTAGTCTGCACAGACCAAATCTTATCCAATGACAAGGTTAATTAAATAATAGAAAGTTTAAATACTTTTTCCTTGAATATCCCAGATGGGAATGGCAACTTTTATGCCCAGAGTCTACATCACCCTAGAAAGAATGTGGTTTTACTCCCTTTCAGTAAAGCCCAAGAGGTTTTGTTCTTCTTTCCTGGTATGACTGTAATATTTTCTGACATAGAAGAAACTGACTCCATTTTCCCTTGTAAGTTGTCCATTTTTAAAATGACTTATTTGTGTGTGTGTGTGTGTGTGTGTGTGTGTGTGTGTGTGTACTCACCAGAATGCTAGAATGTCAGAAGGCAACCTTAAGAAGATCAGTGCCCTCCTTTCACGGTCAGTGTCAGATCTCAAGTTTGAGGGTAAGTCTCTTTCCCTCTGCACCGTTTCATCAGCCATATGACTCCATTTATTAAAATTTTTTTTACAAAAGTAAAAAATATATAAAATTCAAAAATTTTTCAAAAAATATAATAATAAATATATTATTTATTATTTATATTATTCTATGACTACATCATTTCTGCCTCCTCCATTTTTAAATCCGTGTACAAAAAACTGTAAAGAGGACTCTGGTGATATTAAGGCAAGAGAAAAATATCTATGCCAAGGATATTAGAATCAATGTAAATAGTATTTTGTGTACATTATGCACATAAGAATGAATGGCTAATTTATCTTGAGCCACTCTTTACTCAGTATAGATATAATTTTCTGGGCAGAGTGGGGTGTATGCCTATAGTCCAAGCAGAAGTGAGGCAGAGACAGGAGTATTACAAACTGAAGGCCTTCCTATGTAGTATACATAGACGGATCTTGCTTGGCAATCAGAAAGATAAAAGTTAAAAAATAATAGTTAGGACGAGATGGTTCACGAAGTAAACACATTTGCCTCCAAGTCTGAAAATCCAAGACCAAGTCCAGAGATCCATATGTCAAAAAATAAGAAAGGATTCTTTCAAGTGTCCTTTGATTGTCACACATGCTACGACTCATGCTCAACCCCTCACACAGAAATCAATCAGTAAATATGAAGAAATTAATAGGAGAAATGACAATAACGATAATTTCTTCAGTATGGGAATCTCTAACCTTTACGCTCCATGCAAAAGTAAAAAGTATAAAAAAAAAAGTTAAAAATGAAATTAAGTTTTCATAAAACATCGAGTCTGATGAAGATTAGTATTTTTTACATAAAAAGCCATGAGACTCTCTAAAGTCATAAAGTATCTGCATTCATAATTTGTTTTCCGGACTTTACCTGGGTATCCTGTGATGTACACCCAGCATTTTGTTCCCATGGAGATTGAATGTAAGAAAAGCTGTGAAGGAATAGAAATAGTAGCTACAATGACGTCAACGAATCAGAGTGCAGCTGCCACTCTGAGCCTGAAATGAAACTCCTGTGGGCTCCATCTGAGGTATAATCTTGCTGTCTTGAATACAAGAGGGTGTGGTCAGGGTTTACAGACTAAAGAGCTGAAGTGGCTCAGTCTCTAACACTCTGCACCCCTGTGAGCTCCGTGAAGTTTTAAATTCTATTATTTTACTTGCGTGGCCCTGTGACTGAGAGTGTTACACATGATCACAGTGTAACAGCTTGAAATGCAATGTAGTGATTAAATGAATAAAATTTAATAATAAAAACATTTTAAATATAGCTAAATTTTTATTACAATTGGAATTTTAATCGTATGTCTCAGGCTTACTGAACTGAACTTGTTTCTGAAATAACACAAATTCTTGCCTTCCTTGTTGATTAGCTATCCCTAAATCAAAGATGTTAGGAAGAATCTTAAACACAACTGGTTTTGGTACCACAACAACAATTTAAGGAGGGATTTATGGTTTTTTGTGGGTTTTGTTTAGTTTTATTTTTTGGAATGGGCTTATAGAGCAGTTAAAATCTAGCCTTGAACCAGGAGGGGAATAAAATCTGGAGTGAAAGAAAAATTAGATAAAGAGAAGGAATAAAAAAAATGAAATCTTGCCTTGAATTTGAAGTCCTTTTTCCTTAGCTTCCTGAGTTCTTGAGTTGCTTGCTCATGGGCACCATTCTTTTCAAGATTCCTAGGTTTAAATGAGTATCCTTCCCCTTAGTATATTCTAACCTCAAGGAAAGACACAGAGACTTAGTATAAGTATTTGGGATGATGATCATATGTACATTTTGAAATATAATGACCAAAGGTTATTGAATGTTTATTCGGCTTTTTCTATACAGATATCTTCAATAGAATTTTATAATATAGTTATGTACAGTTATGTTCCGTGCTCAATTTTACCTTCTGAATGCAAAAGTCAAAGGGAAATACAAGGGATATAAGGAAATTAAGAAGCACTGATCTAAACAACACTAACAAATGAGCACAGACATCTATACATCACAACCAAAGTGAGGAACATTTCCATCAGACAGTGGAGTTGTCTGAGACATCTTTAGCATTGATTTTCTCCAATCTCCTGCTCTAGGCAACTACAAATCTAGTGGATACTAACAATTATTTTGATTGTTCTAAGATTATCTATAAGTCAAAGCATTTTGTATACGTTCATTTCTGTCTGGGTTCTTTCCATTGATGTAATTTCTTTGGATCTCTCTAAAGAGTTTGGTTCTATGGTGCACGCTTTTTCATTTTTATCATTGACTAATACCTCCTTGGATAAGTTTTACTAAAACAAAATATTTTTTCTACTGATTCTCTATCCTTTGACGGGTTTAAGTGCTATGTCCAGTCTGAAAAATTGAGAAAATATAGCGGCTTGAATGAGAAGGGCCCCCCATGAACTTAACAGACCATCCTAACGGAAGCTTAGAAGATAATAGTGCTAAGAACAGTGTGGATTATGTAGGATCAGCTGCAGGGGTTCAGAGAGAAACAGTAACAGCAATTCAGTTAGAGAGTATTCTTGTGAATTTTATTTTTGCACCTGTCCTAAGAGTCTGTCTGAGACTAAATTAAAAAAAATTTGGATTAATATTCTTGGTTAGGAATATTTAAAGACAGTCTAATATTGACTGTGTTGTGTGGTTATTAGTAATCACTCCTATTCAGGCAGGTCTACAATGAGAAAACATACAAGCAAAGTAAAAAGAAATACAGTAGTTGAAGTGAAAGGGAGCACTGGCAAACTTAATACTGGAGTCAAGGGTTGTGCTGAGAGCGATAAGGAGAGACCAGATGCAAAATGGAATAAAGGTGTTGGGGTGGGGTTGGGGGTGTCTTCAGTGCCAGTCGCTACATACCTCAGTTTCCATGTATATAAATGGAACACCCTAGTAACTTTATGTTCCTATAAAAACTGCAAAAGGAAACCTGATGTCAAAGGGTGTAAAGTTGTCATCAGAATGAGGTTTCTGAGACTGACTGTACACCACAGTGATGACAGTTAAAATACTGTGATTTTAAAATTTCTAAGAGAATAAGATCCAAAGGGTCTTACAACATAATCCCAGTCGTGGTATTCCCCTACACTGCTACTCGGAGCCTTTCCAGGACCACGGGCCTCTCCTTCCTTCTTCTTGGGCATCATTTGATATGTGAATTGTTTCCTGGGTATTTCAAGCTTCTGCGCTAATTTTCATTTTAATCATAAAACATATGCTAGTAGAAAATATAAATTTTTTCTGTCCTATCTTGTTTTGATTCCCTGTATCCATCATGTATTTGTTTTATATGTCTAGCAATATTTTATTGGATGCTAGACACTATAAGTCTCATTGATTGGTCTATGGAATGTTACTTTTTAAAAAAACAAGCTGTTTATTACATGAAATTATTATTTAATTTTCTTGTTTATCATCCTGCTCTGTCTTAAGTTTATTTTTCTTTTCTTTTCTTTCTTATCTCTTTTTCCTTTTTTTTAGTGACAGATAGGATGTGGCTTCTATTTCTCTCTGGGGTTAAACTTATGTTAAAGATATTATATGGCTGGTCCTGAGTCATTATCAAACAAATTTTTATTTAGGTCTCTCCACTTTGGTTGGTTAAAACATAAATATGTTCTATCCTTGTGTTATTTCCCAGGATTATTCAGTTCACAAATCCCAGTAATATTCCTTTCCTCCAAATTATCTTCTCAGCCTCAAGGTATCTCATAATACAACAATAACGACAACAAAACCCACATGATCCAGATTATTAAAATGTAGGACTTCTGTGTAATTCAATCATTCATTTGTTCATTTGCAATCCTCTTCTCCAATAGTTGGATTATCCAAACATAATCATCTCAAGACTTGATCTCTCTACTTCCAGCTCTGCAAGACTGTCATCATATGCTTTGAAAGGATGAAAAAAGTCACTCATTATGCCACACCTATTTCCTTGGTTTTAATTTCATTGTCCTATAGACTATCAATGATTTAATGTCTGAGAATGCTTGCTTCTTGTGTCCTGTTGAGCTGTTTAGCTCCGTTTTACATGATATGATGATGTATTGTGATATCTAATCCACTTACTTTTCCCTGGTCAAAAGAAAAATCTCTTAATTAAACAAAAAGTAAATTTTAAGATTATGGAAACTGAGGTTTAGGAATTATTAAGTGACAATCTTCTACTGCAAAATTCTGCATGGGTAAGCCTAAACAGCTGAAAATGAATAGAAAATTCAAATTGTAAATAAAATGAGTTTTCTAGTTTTTGTGATGTAAGTATACATGTCATTATTCTTGATAAATATAAGCCACTAAAATTAAAATACTTCATGAAAGTGTTCTATATTTTCAAGAATAACAACAAAAAAGATATAGCATTTGTTTAAGAAAATAAGTTTTGGATTTTTTTTTTTTTATGAAGGAACTCCTGATCTATCTTTTCTAGCAAATTCAAAAAGGAAAAGAACAAAAAACCCAAAGTGAGGATAAAATGAAGAGGAGACACAATCAGGTTGAATCATTACTGATAAAAGAAATAGTAGGTATGGATCAATAAAGGAAGAATGATTGTAAAGAAAAAGGAAAAATTAGGAAACTCACTAACCAAGATATTCAGAAGTGAATTCCTGAGCTACAGAATCCTACAACTCCATTCAACTTTGAAACACCCACTGGATGTGACCTGAAGCTCCCTGTGGAGAGAGGTGAGAAGAGACAGAAGGTTCGTGGGAAGGAAGGGAGGTCAGACTTCCGCAAAGAGAGCATGAGTAACTAACGCTTGAAAGGAATGAAGTGCAAGGCAAGTCCTGGGAATGAAAACAAAACCAGTTTGGCTACGAGGAAGAGTAGTGTAAAATAAGACGTAGATATAAAGTAAATTGGGGCCAGATTACATCGGCTTTTGAATTCCAGGCTGAGGGTTTGCTGCTCTTTTTTGGTTAAAAATGGGGAGTCACTGAAGGTTTTTGACTAGGGGAGTGAACTGACCTGTAGGTCAATTACTCTGGCTGCAATGTGTAAAGTAGATTGGAAGAGGGAGAGAATAAAAGTGAAGAGACACCCTAGGAGGCTATTGAATTAGATCAGGTGACATGTAATGAAACCCTCAACTGGGATAGTGGCAGGAGGATGTGGAAGAAAAGGAGAAATTCAAGAGATCTTTCGTGGGTCAAATCTGTTGGGTTTAGTTACTAATGAGATCTGAGAGAACTGTTAAAAAAGATTGCCGAGATTTTCAAGCCTGAGTTCCTGAGGACATGATGAGGTAGGGACATTGGATGAAAAGCGGTTTGAGTGATCACGGGCATGTGTGGGTAGGGTAGTGATGATGACTTTTTTGTGGTCCTAGAACTTCAGTGGGGAGCAGGTACTGAGATGGGTATCGATACACCATCCTCCTAATCACTGAATAGTAGCAATTTTCAGGGACAAGGGAGGGAAATTCTAGAGTTAGAAAGATTGTAGTTAACTTATAGTTGATTCTCAATAAAAACTGACAGAGCAAATCCTAAAACATCCCAAAAGTCAATTTTAATCACTTGTGTGACAAATATTTATTTTAGAAGTACTATGTGCCTAGAACAGATATAGCTATTGAGCATTTAGATTTTAATAGGAATAACATCTGCCTTATATTAAACCTTGTCTAATAAGAAAAATATAGTAAGCATACTTCTCTAATACGTATTTATGTATACATAAAAATATTAACTGTTATATAATGTTATATATTTATATGGTTATATATTATATATAATACGATATAATATGATATAATAATATATACTGTGGGACTGTGAAAGGTAGTTTGCTTCATGGATGCGCTAAGGCTCAAAACCCCAGAGACCTTGAAGAGATGGCAGGTGTTTCACCTGTTCCCAGACACCAGGCCCCTGTCACTAGCCACAGCACCCCAGTAGATTTGTGTCTGTCAGTCACATAAGGGTGATGCCCCAAGTGCCTCTAAATGTAAAGGACTTGACCTGTAGTCACATAGGTTCAAGACAGATCTCCATACTAACGAGGTAGCTAAAGGCCTGAAGGGCTTAGCCAACAAGCTTTCCTTCCCAGATACTCCTCCCTGCAAAAGGTATTAAATCTCAGGCCCACCCTGAGAAGAGGGGAATGGTTTTACTCATCCATTTTCCACCATGACAATAAATGTCTTAATGCCACGGACTATCTCTTTTCATCAGGGTCTGCTGTGGGGCCCATGGAGAAGGCCTTCACCTATAGAGCCAGGCCTTTGCTCCCATTCAAGGCTGCCACCAAGCTCAAGCCAAGCCTCTAGCCATCAAGCCAAGAACTCCCCTGTGGGACCAGTAGAAATCCCCCTTTCCCCCACCCTGTGCCCAGGGATAGATCCAGTTCATGGACCCCCCAACTCTGTTCTTGGCTTTTCTGTGACATCCAGTGGTACCTAGGTGTCCTAGAGCCTGAGAACCATACGGCTACACACACACACACACACACACACACACACACATATGATATCACATTAATTAAAGAACTCATTGATATGGAAAAAGGCAATAAATATACAGGATCAGTATTTGAATCAACTATCATAATATCTCACCAAGAATTAGGATTCTTTTTAACGAATATAATATTTAAATATACAAGAAGATCTTTCTGGCTAAAGATTCCATTAAAAGCAATCATGTTTTGTGTTTGGATCCAAGAATACTTCAAAGCCTTCGTCATCATTATTTTATCAGAATCATGCATGGTTAAATTAAACAGACTTTGTACCCACTGACTCTGATAGGCCATAGGAAATTTATATAATTCTTCTTGTCTCATGAAACAGCAGTCACCGGCAGCTCTCTCCTTGCTCCTCTGCCACTCTCTTCTCAATAAAGCAAGAGTGATCCAGTTAAAACATTAAAGTTGTATTGTTTTGAAACTTTGACCAATGGCTTTAAAAAAAATTGCACTGAACAATCCTGAGTATTTCTAATGGTCTCCAAGGCTCCATGAGACTGGAAAGCTGTCTGACCCCATTTTCTAATTTTTATCTTACTCTGTTCTCATCCGCCAGCTTTCCTTCCAGTTTTTACAACTTCACAATGAAGGGATGTATTTTACGAACAAACCGCTTTCTATCAGTACCACTCATACTTCTGATTCATCCACAAATTAAGATTTTTTTCATATCTTCTAATGAGATAAATGTAGAACGCCAATTAACTTCCTTTATCATTCATGTTTGTGACATCATAATGTTAGTCTGCATTTACAGGAGCACTGAGAGAAAGGAATAGTGGTTTGGGAGTATGTTTGGGATCACACTGTGTACATCCAAACCTCTCCCAATTACTCATTGGCCATAACATTTAGTAGGTCATCAACCTTCATCTAAGGTTGTAAACAGGGTATTGAAAGGAATGTGTAGAAATGTGTTATAGTTAAGTCTTACCTTCAAGAGGATCCAGCATACAATAGACAATAAACAAATATTTGTTAAACATTTAAAGAATAAAATTAGAATTATGTCACAGTTTAATTATTATAAAATAGAAATATCAATGCAAGACTTGCTTGTAGAATCTTTATGAGCATTCAATGACAGGATGTACAAATTATAAAATGTGTTCTTTAGTAAGCCTTCAAGAGCTTGCTGTTAGTGCCTTTAGCATCATAAGGACTAGGACATTTAGACAGATTAACTGAGCTATCCAGGATTAAATAAAGTGTGAGTGGCTGAATCAGGTCTATATACAATGACCTGTTTACCATGCTTGAGATTTGTCAACAACCACTTAAAAAAAGTTGTAAGTATAATTCTGGTTTAGCAATCTCTACCACACAAATGATGTATAAACAGTTTCAATTTTCTTTTTGGTAATATGCAGCCGTAGGTAGTTTTTTGTGTGGCCAGATCTGAAACCAACCTGTCTATTTTCCCCTCATCCCAATTTGCAGATTGAGCTCCATTTCTACTCTAGGGTATAGATATACACCTATACAGACACAAATTCATCAGAGTTACAACTCACCTCTCTGAATTTCAACTGTGTGGACCAATTTTTATGGTCTTAACTCATGATCGCCAAATCTGGCAATTTGTGATGAAGAAACCTGAGGTCAAAAGACAACTTCAAATTTTCAAATTCTGTCTGGAGACACTGGTTGCATGCTGCTAAACTTTTCACACTGACCTGCAGTGTATTAACTGCAGACTGTTAGCTGCAGTCAAACTCATCAACCTCATCCTTTCTATTGATGTGCTTGCTGATTTTTATTTTTATTTTTTGAATTCCTGACACCTTAGCTACGAAAAAAATTAGGCGGAAAACTGTTAGAGATCAATAAAGTAGAAACATAATCTGGATTACTTCTAGATCATTATCTTATTTCTTACCCTTCATTTGCCCATTACAATAAAACAATAATAAACTGTCTTCAAGCAAAACAAAACTAAATGAAATGATGATTTTAAAATATCTTTATGGGAGCAAAGGAAATATGTTGAGTAAGTTTTATAATGTTTCATGTGAATACATCTGTAAACTATTGTGGAATGAGACTAGGATCAATGTTTACATAACAAGTGGGAAGCTTGTTTTCTTTTCTGCTAAAGGAACACACCCATAAGACACATTTAAAAATATTTGTGTAGTTCAGTTACATTTTCATTGGCAAGAGAAACAAGGTCACAGAGACGAGCTGTCAGTCAACATTCCATTTTTTAGCTGTTACACACAATCTATAATCAGCCAGGAAATGTATTTGTTTCAACAAATGTACACTCTTAACTTTTCCTTCTGTCACATCAAGTACTCTTCTAGAAAAAGTGACATGATTTGAACTTCCAGAGTAATAGCCATTGGAGTGCTATCTCTATTTTCTAAAACAAGTCTGTAAAAAAGCAAAACAATTACTCAGTTCAGAGGAAAAAGACTACTGCAAGGAATAAGTATTTTTAAAATGCAATTTTCTATTAGTGTTATATGATGCATGTAATGATGTATAATTACAGAGAAACCAGGGGTCTTTTTCAGAAACAAAATGAGTATTCTATTAAATTTTATTTTGGAACTACTTGGTGGTCCTGAATAAGTAGGAATTATAATGGTGAGTCATTGGGCGGGGGAAGCATAACCAATTTCTATGATTTTTTATGTATCTGAAACAAGCACACATATATATGAAAAAAATGAATATAAAGTTGTACGTGTAACCATCATTACTATGAGGTGCTAATCAATGCTCGGTAACACATATGTAAGAAGTGCCTCTATAGTCTTATAAGTTCTGTGACAGTAAAGTTGGAGGGATAGTTTCGTAAAAACAATGCTCAAAATGCCAATCATAAATACTATAAAGTTAATGTGAAGGAAACAGCAGTTGACTCGGATTAACATACATGAAAATTATATTCAGTGTAGAGACATTTTAATCCAGCAACTTGGCTGCTCTGACAAGGAATTTTATGAGAAATCCTTTGAGGTCTGTGTGATCTGGCTTGATGGCACACCCTCAATTCATCTGTCTGCAATACAAATTAGTCCTTAATAATTATCTTTAATCCCAAACAATGAAGGTAAAGTTAGTGTGTAGAAGGAGGCAGCCATGTTTGATAAAGTGACAATTCAGAGATAGATTTAATGGAATGAGTCAGAGATAGGATACACCCAACTGTCATGAGAACAGCACAGGAAAGGAAGATGACACTGCTGGGCATATACCCAGAGGATTCCCCAGCATGTAATAAGAACACATGCTCCACTATGTTCATAACAGCCATATTTATAATAGCCAGAAGCTGGAAAGAACCCAGATGTCCCTCAACAGAGGAATGGATAGAGAAAATGTGGTATATTTATACAAAGGAATACTACTCAGCTATTAAAAACAATGAATTTATGAAATTCTTAGGCAAGTGGGTGGTATTGGAGAATATCATCCTGAGTGAGGTAACCCAGTCACAATAGAACATACATGGTATGCACTCACTGATAATCAGATATTATCTCAGAAGCTCAGAATACCCAAGAAACAATTCACATATCAAATGATGCCCAAGAAGAATGAAGGAGAGATCCCTGGTACTAGAAAGGTTCGATGCAGCAGTGTAGGAGAATACCAGGACAGGGAAGCAGGAGGGGGTGATTGGGGAATAGAGGGAGGGCAGAGAGCTTATGGAACTGTCAAGGAGGGGAGAACCAGGAAAGGGGAAATCATTGAAATGTAAATAAAGAATATATCGAATAAAAAATATTCATATTCTGTATTAAAGAAAGAAAGCAGTAAGAGAGAGAGGAGAGAGACAGAGAGACAGAGAGACAGAGAAACAGACAGAGAGAGAGAGAGAGAAAGAGAGAGAGAGAGAGAGAGAGAGAGAGAAGATCAATGAGTGCAGTTTAGTACAGTTTGAGGCAGTTCAGTTAAATGCAGTTAAGTTCAATAGTGTTCATACAGTTCTACTTAGTTTAGTTCAGTTTAGTTCAGTTCATTAAGTCAGTGCAGTCTGAGTAGTTCAGTTCATGGAATTCAGAGGCAGTTTTTCCAAGCAGATCAATTCAGTTAGAAGCCAAGAGAGACCAGTTTGAATCAGTCAGCTTGAAGAGGAATTTGGCCTAGAACAACAAATTGGAACCAGCCAGAGTTCAGAACGAACTAGAAAGGGTGAGCTTATGCAGCAGTAAGTCTCCAAGATGACAATTACATGTGGCAAAGGTACTTTTACAATCCGAGTACAACTTGGTCTTGTTGTTCCAAAGCATGCAGGGATATTGAATAGAAATGTAATGCTTTTTTAAAAGGAGGTCTAGCCTACATGTACTCCATGAGACACCATAGCCAGCTGCCAACATTGAGGCGAGGCAGCTAGCATTGACAGGTGCTTTCAATTCACAAAGGAAAATTGAAGTGAATGTCTTAATGCTCTTTACTACCAATGAGTGGCTGAAGTGAAGAGCTCAGTGAATTAATTATATCATCCTAAAAATTATAGAAATTTTCAAAGAGAGAAAAGATGACTAAAGAGAAAAGAATTACAGAGATGAAACCATTTTGAGAGAACAAAACCAGTGGAAAAGAAATGTGAAATGTTTTCAAATGAGATTTCTGTCATAGAGATAATGAACATGACCTCTCTGGTTAATGACTTAAAATAGTGTTGTCTATAATTTCTAAATATGCTAAATTGCATTTTGTTTTGTGCATTGAGTAAAAAAAAAAAAAAATGAGAAAAGAATACATAGCAACTGGGAAGCCAAACTGGGAAGAGGAAGTTCAGTGGGAGTAGGAGGTAATAATAAAGTTTACGAGGTAAATATGACCAAGGTATATTATATGTAAAATGGCATAATAAAACCCTTATTATTCATTATTAAACATTTAGCAAAAACTAAAACAATTATATTTTTAATAATGTTGATAAAAATTAAGTTCCCTAAGCCTCGAGTCCGTTTGATCTCTATACGTTTGTTCTTCACCAACAATTACCGAAAAAGTTTAAAGAGCACACAAATGCTGTTGCCTCCAAGATCCAATCAGGTGCATTAAGTAGGAGGTCTGGTAAGCACTGTCCTAGAAACTTCAAATACTGTCAGAAAAACTAGCCAACCTTGAATAACTGATTTTGGCTTTGTAGGTACTTGGGCATGTGACAGGGCAAGGCAGTGCAGAGGTTTCTCCATCTTGTGTTCTTGCTGAAGGCATTCCAGGTTTAAATAGAATCTTATCTCCTTGATGGGGAAGCCCATAAGTAAACTACCCAACTCTATTCTAGGAACCAAAGTTTGAGTCCTAATGAACTTACTTTCATTGAAACTGCTTTTTTATGCAGAAACTCCTTCTGCTAATCATTTATCTCTGCTGCCTATTTGTTCAGAGTTGCCTCCTACTAACAGCTTCTATTAAAACTGCATGCTTTAAATTGTTTACACTGCAGGAATAGAGGGAGATGCCAAGACCATGTTTCCACCTTTACATATGCCCAGTTCTGGACACCTGCTGCCACACCTAGGTCCCAAAATACTGGTGTGTCTTGGGGTCACAATTGCTTGTAATAAAGATATTCAGTTGGCTATATACTATGTCTGAGTGGTTACCTACCTGTCTTCCTGTAATAGGAATTGGATAGAATTTCTGAGATTACTTTTTTGAAAGCTTGATTTTGTTGTTGTTGTTTTCAAGGCAGGATTTCTCAATGTAATTCTGACCTATCCTAGAACTCACTCTATAGACCAGGCTGGCTTCATATTCAGAACTCTGCCTCACTCTGAGTACTAGGACTAAAGGAGTGTGCCACCATGTCTAACTTATGCTTGAAATAAGCTTATTTTTAAAATATAATCTTTAAGTTTTAACGTGTTTGCACAATACATTTTATATACATTACACATATAGACTAAATCTTTGTTTCTTCTACCAACTGTGCCAGTATACTTGATCCAAATCTAAAACCTCCAGTGGTCCTAGGAGAAAAATAACAAAATGGTATCTAATCTAATCTGAGAAATCTAGATAGATGTTTCAGTTAGGCCTGGGTGGGTCAAGCTGTCATAACAAGCAACTCTGAATTACAGTGACTTGCTTAAACAAAACTTTTGTTTATTCCTCTTATCATGAATACATAAGACATAAAGAAGGAACATTTGCTTATAGATCGAGAAGTCTGAGGGAATAGAAAAAGTCATGGAAAATGTCACAAGGTTGCTTCAAATGACAAACATTGCTCTGTTTGCATGCCCCTGGAGAAACATTCATCAAAGAAAAAAGGGAAACTTTCTCAAATAGAGATCTGGCCTCTGCTCTCAGCTTCTGAAGGCCAAGCCCAGTTCTTAGTGTGAGGATACAGAATCCATATCACTGTCAGGATGAGAAAGTGTTATATTAGAAAGACAAATCATGTGATTTCAAGTGGGGCTTCAGTCATGTAATATCAACTGACACGAAGACTAGATCCAGCCATCCGGGTCTCTGATAAGTCATCTTCCCTAGGCAATCAAGCCTAAATGCAATTTTGAACAGGTGCTTCTGTCAGTTCCGCCTGCAAGATGTCTTCCTAAGTACATAGATCCTGGGACTCCTGATAGAAGCTGCATATGGAAGACAAGAGAAAACCTGTGTTTAGAACCCTATCTGATTTGGTGTTGTGAATATCTTCCTTAGATAATATATATTTATTCATTAATTATGTAATTTAAACTTTGAATGCTGGTGAAGTAAACTCGGTTCTTGCGTGTGCCCTCTGTCATAGTTTCATTCCCTAAGGATGGTACTGAGTTATGCATTTACTTACATAAAACCAAATTTATGAGTACAATAGAGTTTGATGAATTCTTAGTCACTAATAAATAATTAGAATTTTGGCTGATCTCAAAAACTGCTTGACTATGTCGATGTTTAGAAAAGAGGGCAGTTTGGAGGAAAGAGCCGTAAACTCTCAGTTTAGCTATTTGTGGACACTCATTACTTCAGTTTTGTGGGCATGTATACTGCCTCTCAGGGTAGAATGCCACAGACAGGCAAACTATAATACTTACAAATTTTAATGCACTATGCACAGAGGGGCTTGGAAAATAAAAGATACCAGCATTCTGTCATAAAGGATTCATAATACTCTTTCAGTCCACAAAAGCTACAAAGTTTTGTTGGGAACCAGAGTGGGGTACACCTAATAACATGGACTTCAAACAGAGAATTTACATAAAATTTTATACTCTAAAAGTAGCCAATGAAAAGTAGTAAGGTTGGGTCCAATCACAAAGAATTTTTTTGTGGTCAGGAGGGGAGCAGAGTTTAAAGAAGAAGCAGGAGTGAGTAGAAATAAGAAGGTCAGGAATGAAACTGGGTCTAGGGAAAGTTCATCCTAGGAGGTCAGTATTACAAGGATTCGGTTTTTGATGGTGTTTAAGGGATGCTCCACGAAGAAGGGCTTTTATCGTGAGCATTTGCTATTCAGTCAAAGGGAACCGCACAGTCTTAAGAGTCTGCAAGTGCTGGGCACATCACACTGTTCTTTCAATGAGCTCCTTTCTCTTTGAGTGGATAAGCTCAGCCCAATTCCTCAGAGGAATTTACACCTATACTGGGATACCTGGCTGTCTGGGTGTCTAGATTTGAAGAGATAACCTCATTACAACTGATAGAAACCGTTCTGTTATGGCTCCAATTGTCCGAGAGAACACAGCCAGAAAAGTGAAAATCCCAAATATTGACAGATTACTTTTAAAGTTTAAAAGTGTGCTTCTGAAAAATGCCATCTCACAGCACAGTAACTGTGTTTAAGAAGAATGCTTTAACAGCAATTACAGAGAGTGGCCAGTCTTCTTTTATAGTTTCCAATGACTAGCCAATTTCAGCTTCCTGGGGATACTGATCAGAAAAAAATGGAAAAAAAATCTTTGTTTGGAAAGTCAAAAACACTTTCTAGTTATAAGCAAGAAATTCAAGTTTAGCACGGTGTGTGTGTGTGTGTGTGTGTGTGTGTGTGTGTATTAAAAATTAAACAAAAAGACCATAAGGGCTCATGTATGAATCAGAAAAGTAGATTTAATGGTCTGAAGGTAGGGAGCATATACACTTTATATAGGCTATGTTTAATTTTCCAAACCTTTCCTTGGAAATCAAGTTACCTTTTTACATAATTGAATACAGAATAGATCTCTGGGGGTTGGCATTCTTTGCCAAAATCTCTGGCCAAAGTCTCTTCTACCAGATATTGAGACCTTTATTAGTCCTTTACAAAGGAAAGTGCATTTGGGAGATCAGGTAAATATTGTAAGAGACTCCATAAATGGTAAAGGTGAATAAGTAGATACAAAATATCCTGGTAGTTGAAACGAGGAAAATCCAGGGAGAGAGTTGTTTGACTTCAGTGACCTTGGAAACAGAAATGAATTCATAGTGAACAGGTTCTGGTAGAAAAGCATACTCTAAGAAATGTGCCAACCACAGTGAATTTTGAAATGTAAGCAGGTGTCACTTAAAAGACCAGTTGACATGAAGAACACTTTGAGGTATGTCCAAACAGAATTGAGACATATCAGGTCAAAAATAGCGATATCTTCCATACATACTAATGCTTTGTGGGATTTAGCATGCCTCCAACAGGCAAATGAGCAGGCAAAGCAAGTCTGAAAAGACTAAAATGCCTTCTATACATTATTCCTTGCTTTCTTGTTAAACTTCATCTAATCTCCCACACCCAACATTTTCAATTAGGTGCATTTTTAAACCATAACTAAAACTACCCTCATAAATTACAGGCTCCATTACCAAATGTATACGGGGGACATAAATGAAAAGCTACCAAAGTTATTCAAATATTAAACTGTTTCCTTATCTTCATAGTGGCTTTTACCCTGTATCTTAAAATATAAGATTCCATTAGACATCTTGGCCCTTTAAACATGGGAAAATAATTGTGAGTAAGCAGAAAATCTAAGACCTGGTCAAATAGCCATAGTGGTAGCTGTGTTTAATACTCAAGCCAGGAATAGGAAAGTCAAAGCAGGTATCTTATCTTCCCATGGACCAAACTGCCTGTCAAAGTGTAATGCAATTTTTTTTTCTGGGCCATTTTAAAAACTTTGTTCTGGAATTTCTCAGTGAAGTTTTGAGATGGACAGATAGTATGTGGTTGATGGCTACAGAATTCACTGGATTAGATGAACCTGGATGTATCATCATCTAAGAACATCTGTTAGTGTGGTAAGGCGTCATCAACAGGGGTCATAAGCACAAGAGCTATCAATGGCACATTATAATTCACCACAATACGGAATGCAAATACAAGTTCAATGTGATAAACCAAGGAAACCGAAAGGTGGTCTGCAGCCAGCCCTATATTCACCTAGACCTATACTCCTGCACTCATGTAATGATGTTGGTTCTGGCATTAGCACAGACTGTCAGCAATTCAGCCTTCACTCCAGGTCTCTTTATTCACTTCGTTATTAACACTCCATGTTAATTAAGCAGAAAATCTTGTCAGGACTATACCTGAAATGTCAACTCTAACCAAACACCCTTTCACCACTTCATGAATGACTATCATAATATCTTAACTGTTTATCATGCTTTCATTCTTGCCAACCTATAATCTATTTTTAAAACAGAAACCATTAAACCCTGTTCTTTTTTTCTTCTCAAAACCTTCCACTGGACTCATCTCCTTCTATTTGTTATTCTATTATACAGTTTTGAAAATAAAACTGTTGTGTTTGTAGTTGTCTATGTGATTTATTATCTGTCATCTCTCCATCTTCTCTCTATCATCTCTCTATCATCTATCTATCTGTGGGGATATGGAAGTCAACCTTATGTAGGAAAAAGTGGGATAGAACAAGGCACCTCAGGCTCTTGTGACTTTTTGAAGAGTCTTGTTCTATAGCACAGAGAATTAGGTCTAAAATGGCTCCCAACACACCAGTGAGACAGCAAAAGGAACAAAGACCAGGGTGGTGGCTGCTCCTACAATTCCCGCGGAGTTTTCACGGAAGTCCTCACAGGTATATTCCCCCAACTCCTTCTAAGTTTTCTCATCAGGCAGATTTTTCATTGGAGCACAGCGATGGAGTGGCAATATATGACCTGTCAAGGATTTAAGGGCATGGGATTGGCTCAAACATAAGCTGGGCAATAAACTCAGAATTGCACCCTGATGCTGGTCTCCAGATTCAGATTTCCTGAGTTCTATCACATGACTCTATCACCTCTCAAAACTCCATTCTTGGTCCTATTTCTATATCTATCTGTCTATCATCTATGTATCTATGTATCTATCTATCTATGCATCTATGTATGTATGTATGTATGTATGTATGTATGTATCTATCTATCTATCTATCTATCTATCTACGACCCCCATTTTACAAATTTAAAGCCAGTACTACAGTGTTTCATTGAATCAGTTCAAATATTCTTATAGAATTTTTATTTGCTTTCATAGTTTGTAGTGAATTAAAATGTTCCATTGATAGCTCTTGTGGTTATACCCCCTTATAGTAATAAGATGTTCTTTTATTTTCTTCCCTAAAGATGAGTAGGTGGTTGTCTTAGTATCTTTTTCTGTTACTATGACAAAATATCCTCAAAAATGCAACACAAGGGTTATTTTGATTCACAGTTGCAGTTTATAGTCCATTATGGAAAGAAGAGCAGGCAGTAGGAACTTGAAGCAGCTGTTCACATCCCATTCATAGTCAAGAAGCAGAGAGAGAGGCGGCTAGATCACTCTTACTGTCGTATGTCAGGATGCCCTGCTTAGGGAATAGTCTCACCAGCAAGTTAAATGGGACTTTAACACAATCAAGCTAACCTCTACTAAGCATGTGCACAGGCGCCTCCTCCCAGTTTATTGTACATTCTGTCAAGTTATGCAGGACGGTGGTAGCACACGCCTTTAATCCCAGCACTTGGGAAGCAGAGGCAGGTGGATTTCTGAGTTCAAGGCCAGCCTGGTCTACAGAGTGAATTTCAGGACAGCCAGGGCTACACAGAGAATCCTGTCTTGAAAAAAAAATCCCAATAACCATTATTTGATCCCATCCTGAGATTATATGAGAATCCGTTAGTAAGTGCTCTCTGCAGCACAAGCTCAGATGTGACACGCACAGAGCTTATAATGAAGAGCCGCACATTCCTAGCCCTTAAGAATGGCAGTGCCTTTCTCAGTCGTCATCAGACAAAGCTCCGTCCTGCAGTAGATGGGAAGCACATACAGAGTTACCCAAATAGGAAATGTGCGAGACCATGCCCAAATAGGAGGGTGAGAGACCATGGAACTCTCATTCTCCATCAAATCCCTCCACTCAGGGCTCAGGTAATTCTGCAGAGGAGGAGGAGAAAATACTGTGAGAGCCAGTGGAATTAGAGGGCCCCAAGGAGGAAAGGCCTACTAGACACAACAGGACTGACACAACTATGAACTTACAACAGAGGACACAAGCAGAAGGTCTACAGAGGCTAAGGCACATGGGGTCAAGAGCTGAGCAGGGAGAGAGACACTAGCTCCTATCCTTAAGCCAAAAGTCATCCCCAACTGAACTTTCTGCAAGGGAAAAAAATGATTTTCTCTAATGGAGTCTAACTTTGTATACAAATCACACTTAAGACCCAGCTCAACGATAGTTTTTCAAACTCAGTGGTATTATAGGTTTATTTTTTTTAGATTTCTTTGGTTTTGCTTTTATTTTTTATTTTTGTCTCACAATGTTTTGTGTGGACTTTTCTTTTACTAACACATCTTTTGTTCTTATGGTTTCTGATCTTATTTTTATGGATTGTCTGTGTGTGTGAATGTGTTTGTCTCAACATCTGTATGCATTTCTTGAGTTTTTTCTTAGATTCTTTTATTTTTAGTTTTTTTGCTGTTCTTATTTTATATCATCTTATATCATCTATTGTGATTATTATTATCATCATCATTATTATTATTATTATTATGCCTGTTTATATTCTGATGAAAAAGAGAGAAAGAAAGATGTGGATTTGGGTGAATGGGAAAGTGGGGGGAACTTGAAGGAGTTGCTGGAGAGAGAAAAACAATCAATTTTTTTGGAAAAAACTATTTTCAATTTAAAAATAGATAAGGGATAACAATGAAAAAAAAAGAAATTCAAGTATTGTGAGCTCTGCCTCAGGAACTTTGGGCAAAGACTCAGAATGGTTTTGGATTAGAAAATATTTGTACAAAACAGAATCATAAAATTCTATGTGTCCTCAATTTGCTTTATATCTCTAGTAGGTAAAACATTTTATTTTCTGATTTATTCATATCTATACTTGTTTTCTATCTCCTCAAGCAGAATATCAACTCTAAGAGGTTGGTGAACTATCAATTCCTTATCCTTATCTAATGACAAGAACAGAAACACATAATAAACCCTCAATACCCATTTCCTGAATTTCTATTCACAAAAGGTATAACTATGTATTAAACGTAGCAGTAAGTCAATGATGTTACCATAGGCAGAAATAAGAATATTGCCTTTATCAAGCGAGGTAGAATTGCGACTTGGATTAAGTATAAATCTACAATGCTGTCTATCCACTTTCCTTATTCTTCAGTTTCAATTATAGCTCTGATGTGCATATCTTATAAGCTGCTATAACTACCGAAATAAGTTTGAATAAAGAATACTTTATTATATGCGAGATAATGCACCCATTCCTTACAGGTACTGTGACATTTCCACAAATGGAGTGATTTTAAAGAAACCCAATTTATTATTTTTAATCTGAAGATCAGAAAACCAAATTGGGTCTCAGAGGGCAGGTGCAGGAGCTGTGTGTGCCTGGGGTTTGGGGATAGAATGTGGGGTCGTACTTTGGAATGTTGTTTACATGCCGGTGGCTTTAGTTCCGTTCCTCTTCCTTCACGGCTGTGTGTTGGAAGCTTTAAATAGTGTTTCACTTATTCTTCATTTTGGTTCCATTTCTAAAGAGTCATCTGACTGGAGCGAGCTCAGCCATAGACTCACAGAGCAACTGTCCAGCTCGAGCTCCTCATCCTCAGCTCCTGAGCAGATTCCTTAGCCTGACACAGGAACTAGAAACCAGATTACAGACAGTCATCTGAAAAAGGTAACATTTATCCCCCCACCCCACTCCCCGTGGACCTATATAGATGAACCTTTCTTTTTTTCTTTTTTAAAATTAGATAAATTCTTTATTTAAAATTCAAATGTTGTCCCCTTTCTGGTCCCCACCACCACCCGAAAATCCCCTCCCCGCTCCCCCTGCTCATCAGTCCACCGACTCCCTCTTCCCTGTCCTGATATTCCCCTATACTGAGGCATTTCAGGTCCAAGGACCTCTCCTCCCTTTGATGCCCCACAAGGTCATCCTCTATGCGGCTGGAGCCATGGGTCCCTCCATGTGTACCCTTTGGTTGGTGGTTTAGAACCTGGGAGCTCTGGGGATACTGGGTAGCTCATATTGTTGTTCCTCCTCTGGTGGCGCAAATTGTCTTCAGCTCTTTGGGTCCTTTCTCTAGCTCCTTCTTTGGGGACCCAGTGCTCAATTCAATGGTTGGCTGAGAGTGTCCCCCTGAGTATTTCACCAATATGCAGTGTTCGTGTCTTCTGAATCTTATTTTCCAAATAATTTTAACAGCTTGAAATAAGTCATTAACTTACGGGTGCTCAGAAGTTGCTCAATTGAATAGAATCCTGACAGTGCGGAAGCTGACACAAAGGAGAACACTTTCTTTCTTTCTTTTTTTAATCATTCCATTCTTTTTTTAGAGGTTTGATTTTTTTGTTTATATTTTCTTTATTTACATTTCAAATGTTTTCCCCTTTCTAGGTCTCCGCTTCAAGAACCTCCCCCTCCCCCCATCCCATGCCCGCTCCCCTGGCCTTGCCTCTATTCGGGTATTCCCTCAACCATCTGCCAATTCCTGCCTTCCCGCCCAGGCATTCATTCCCGTACTGACTGGGGCATCAAACAACCTCAGGCCCAGGGATCCCTCCTCCCCCTGATGTCTAACAAGGTCACTTTCCATTTTTGACATCTCAAATGATATCCCACTTCCTGGTTATCCCTCCACAATCCCATCCCCACCCCACATCTGCCCTCTCTTCCCTCCCCTTTGCCTCTATGAGGGTGCTCCCCCACCCACTCACCCAATCCTGCCTCACCGCTCCCTCATCCCTCTACGCTGGGGCATCAATCCCCAACAGGACCAAGGTCCTCCCCTCCCATTGATGTCAGGCAAGGCCATCCTGTGCTACATTTGTATCTGGAGCCGTGGATCCCTCCCTGCATGCTCCTTGATTGGTGGTCTAGTTCCTGGGAGCACCGGTGGCCCTGCCAGATGTTGCAATCCCCAAGGAGAGCATTATTTTATGGATGCATTTTACTCCACCCAAGTGTTGTTTTTAAAGAGCTGAGCCAGAATGATTAGTAATAGTACCTTTACAAGGGCAGGGAGAACAATGAGAATGTAAATTGATATGCAGAAATTCCTATTCTTTAAAATGTCAATAAATCACATAGTGGTTTATTATTGTTTCAGGGTAAAAATAAACATGTTTACAAGTTGACTCCTTGGGTGGCTAGGAAAAGTCCTCCTTTTTCCTTTTCAATGCACAACAAACTTTTCATTGATAATTAATACATGCCCAATATGCCCCATATATAATGTTCTCTGGCATGAACTTCTAGCTCATCAATCAGTGCTTATAGTTAATGGCATGACAGTTTTCAGTTAATTCTATTTACATGGAATTATTATTATTACATTAAATATTATTGTAAATATTATATAGGAGTTGATACATATTCCTAAACAGACATTTAGTTAAAACAATATTGTCCTTATTTACTGACTTAAGAATGTTTACTCCATGCCTAGCTATTGAGGAATTTCTTCTGCGAGAGAGTATGTAGGAAGAGAATATAAATTAAAGGCCTTGATTAAAGCATATATCATCAAGGAGCGCATGAACATTTGCTATGTGCTCTTGAACATCCATAAAATAGAATAATTCATTCAAGAAGAATCAAAATTTTCAAAATAAAATATTGTTTAACATGAGACTTACAGTATAAACACTATTCCTTTAAAAATTAAATTTATCTTCTTAATTTTGTGTATGTCATTGCAACACTCCACTCCTCTCTCCTATACCTCTCATATCTCTCTGTTCTTTCCTAACTTCATATTTTCTTTATTATTCTATCTATATATGTATTACACACATGTATGTATGTGTGTGTGTGTGTGTGTGTGTGTGTGTGTATGTATGCTGAATGTACTTTGAGTTGCTCATATGTGCCTATTTCTTAGGGACTCTCCAGTTGGTGTTTGATAACCAATTACAGAGTTCATCCCTGGAGAAGACTAATTCACCTCTTTTAGCAGTTTTTAATTGCCTGATTTTCTTCAACTGGAGGTAGAGTCCCATGAGCTTTCTAGTATCATGTTGGCATGTCAACTGGTATTGTCTCTGCTCGGGTCTTGTTTAGATAGCCATATTGTTGAGATTTCAGGGTTGTAACAGCTTCTTTTTTTATTTTTTTTAATTTATTTTTATTTTTTTATTTATTGTTTGCTTCTGGGGATGGAGATGGAATAGGGGATGCTGCTTTGGAGGCTGCAGAAGCAAAATGATTGATAGCTCTTACAATTTTTAAGTCCTCTCTTCCCTCTCTTCCGTGATGTTCCCTGTACCTTAGGTTTATAGTTGTGTTGTGGATTTGTCACTAGTTGGGTTTCGAACCCCACTGTCAGTTGTTCTCTGCATTGTGAATAGTTGTTACCTTTTATAACTAGACTCCATCTGCTGAAAGGAAAGCTTCCTTGAGGGGGCCTGCGGGGTACACTGGGGGGCAGGCAGAATAATAAGAGTTAAGAATGCAATGAGGAATTCAGCTTTCCTGAAAGTGGAAGTAGTAGTTTTCTTTTCTTACATCCATGATATCACTAGCCCCAGATAGTTGGATAGGTTCCCAGGGACACATATGATTTCCCTTTTGTTCAGGGCTCTATGTCCACTGAGAACAGCTGCTAGTCACTCGCATGCACTACTCTAACTTTAGGAATGTCTCACGGCTGGTCATTGCTGTGTGTTTTAAGCATCACAGAATGGTAGGACTTTTGATTGCTTTCCTCGTTTGCAAGCTTGCATTAACACCTTCCGATATTATGAAAGCTAATTCTCAGGGAGAAGGCTTTTGTGTCAGATCCAGCTAGATTCTTCTGAATCCTATGTCTAAAGTGCAAGGTGACTTCAGCAGTAGAGACCAACTTTCAGCTTGTGGGTGTGGGAGACCAAACTGGGAAACCAGACTTTCAACAGCTCTCACCTTGAGAGTCCACTGACCCTGCGGTTTACAGCTGAACCACCCCCTTCTTCACACAAGGCTGATCAACTGGTTGTTATCCTGGCCGAACACCTGGGGTTGTCTAGGCAGAACCAGCATTCCAGAAAAGCTGCTGGATGCCACAGCCAGCATCCGCCCCTATGACCTTTCCTCTTTCTGTGCTTCTAGCATTCCCCTCAGCCCCTCCCTACTTCCTCTCTCAGTGCGTTCAAAACTAGGCGCTTTGCCTTTCATTAAAAAGGCTTTGACAAGATACCCCTTTTTGCTTGACCTCGCTTTTCTTTCCCCGCCCGTTTTTTCCAGGCGTGGTCCTCCTCAATCCTCCCTTCTCCCCTCCCCCCCAATAACTAGGTCCTGCGGGACGGGATATGTGGGAGATAATCGAGAACAAGAAATTATTATTTCAGAAGTTGTTTGGATTCCCTTCACCCACAACTAGAGAATAAGTTTCTCATGTATAGAACTAGAGAGTTTAATAGATAATCTATGGCTCATGGGAGGGGACATTATTTTCCCAAGAGACACAACATTACTACATATATTATGTTTGAATAAATATAACATAATACGATTGCCTATAACTTTTTCAAGCTCTCCCATTGTTCTTCATTCCTTCCCTTCTGAAATATTAAATCTTCTATTCTCTTTTTCATATATTTTCTAGGTATAACTTGACAATTATCTTTAAGTTCTATGTTTATAGGGACCCGACTTTGTAATTAGATCTGTATAAGTTATAATAAACAGGGTTTTTAAAGGATGTACTAACAACGAGGAAAGGATACTGATCGAAGAAAGTAATCATAAACCCCATTCTCTTCATGCAGCTTTAAGAATGCCTAAATAGATGGGAAAAGACTATACTGTCTTAATGTTTAAATCAAAAGTAAAAGGTGGTATAGGTACTGGCGACTGGAGAAATTTTGCACACGATGGGTAAAGCAGCTGAACAAACAGGTGGGAAATCTGTTTTATGAAACTCACCTTACCGAATTTCACCCAATAAAAAACATAGGCCCACAGTATTAATTTTTCTAAGTCTATGCATCATCACAAAAGGCCCTTTAATCATATTCTGAGGGCACATTTGGTTCCATTTGGACACAACTTATGAACACTAAATTTTTTATTTGAATTCCACCTCTTGACAAAGTGGGCAGGAATCCAAGCAAGCTGACACAGTTAACTGTTGGTTTAATTCATGTAGACCCGAGTTCTAATGCAAACAACTCAAATTCACCAGAATGCTACATACCATGAAATTGTAGCCCTCCCTTTTATTTGGTATTCTCAACAGAATTACATGTATGCTTTTTAAAAAAAAAAAATCTTCACAAATAGATATATTTGATCACAGCTCAATGGAAATAGCTGTTCTAAGATCACAATAAGAAACAGAACTTATTTTTATGATAATAAACAAATGAAGCAGGAGTTGACCAAGTTCTGGTTTTCCAAACTGAATTTTTAAGATTACTGCAACAAATCTGAGTTTTATCACTATTCCTAGCTCAGGTTTGGCCAGAAGTGAAGATGTATAGAGCAAAATCATTTCACCCTCTTCCTCACGATCTTCACAGTGTCTGTGAATGGAATTAGACAAAAATCCTTTGTTTTCATAGTCTGGAAATAGAGTATGTTCTTATATTAACCAACACAAGTGAGTTCTTATAACATTTAGGCAATCCATCATATATCACTCTCATTTCCAATAGCACGATAATTTTCTTTTAAGAGATATTTTGGTTGCCTAACACCAAATACTGGTAGGAGCATATTTGCACTCTGCCTTACTTTATTTCATTCTATATTTTATGGCATACAGGTGTTTCTGGTCTGGTTATCCATCGGAACTGCAATTGTGTTTTAAAATCCTCATGGTTACGTTGTTGTTGTTGTTTCTGTTTTCCAGTTTGAGATGTGTTCTCTCATTGTTCCTCAGGCTGTATTTGAACTCCTGGCTTCTATTTTTTGTGTATCTCAGCCTATCAAGTATCACATAATATAGACAGCTACTTCTACACTCAAGTTCCCTCATTTGTTAAAATAAAATTATTATTATTATTTTCTTCAATAGGAAACTGTATATTTATATAACTGACTATTCAAGTGGTATCACCTCTATGCTACTAGCTGTTTATTATTAGTAATAATGACACCTAGCTGATTGGTATTTATCAGCACTGTTTTCCTTCATTGAAATTGACTGCAGTCAGCTGAGGACCACTGTTCCCAAGTAGAACGACTGGCAGCAGCAAGATTTAGCCAACTTACAGAATCACACGGTGCAGACTGTATTGTTGGACGCTAGTGTGGGCCATCTCTTTGAAGTTAGAGTCCCTAAGGAACAGTCTGAGAAGGTGCTGAGTTGCTGGAGAAAGTATAGTGTTTAAGAACAGAGAAAAATCCATTGTTAAGGAGCCAGTGCTGCTGCGCGGCTGGGTTGATGCTTTTTTCTAAGAGAGCAGAAGTTTGATAAAAGGACAGATAACAATGTGCTGTATTGATTTATAAGGAAGACAACGGTGATTCTGGTGCCCATGCCTTGTTTGTTTGCTTGTGCATCCTTCCCGTTTGAACATTGTTTCTATGTTTTTTATGAACCCAGACTCTGATGAAATCACACAGAAAGCTGAACTCCCATATTAATTTCATGTGATTCTGGAAGGCATCACTTCTAATAAGTTATTCAAACCTCTGTTTATACATTCTGGAGTCTCTGGCAGACTCCATCAGCCAATGACTATAATTTTATGTTTCTGAGGCTCATGGTTTAGTGACAGTTATTTGAGAAATACTGAGGCTAACCTTATACAAAGTTCATAAATATCAAGTTTTAATGGGAAAAAAATAAGAAATGTTCCAACTC
Organism: Apodemus sylvaticus; assembly: GCF_947179515.1. Taxonomy (NCBI): domain Eukaryota; kingdom Metazoa; phylum Chordata; class Mammalia; order Rodentia; family Muridae; genus Apodemus; species Apodemus sylvaticus. Next base: position 40,229,391 of record NC_067473.1, on the reverse strand, counting down.
AATTGCACATCAGCACACACACACACACACACACACACACACACACAATTTCCTATAAAATGTAAGTTGATCATAAATTGAGGCCCCAGAAATCACTTTAATGTGAAATGACATGCACTCTATTTCAATCAACTTGCCATGTTTACTTTAATGTTCTGTCTGTTTTAAGCACTGTTTCAAGATGGTGCAGTTAAAGATGTCTTTTGACTGGCTGTTTCCCCAATCTCGGGAGCGACCAGAAGTAAAGTGGAGAGAACAGAGGCCAAAGGATACCTTTAAATGGACTGAGAACATCATTCCCTATTAACACTATTTAGCATTCTGCCAAGAATCAATATATTTCTAATAATAATATAATTAATGCAGGACCACACATCCCAATCACAAATTTATACATGGATTCAGCAGGAAAGAGAAAGAATATGGTCTGGAGGAAAAAATATCTTTTTGTTCATCTACCTCTAATTTTAAACAGGATATAAATTAAACATTCTTTGATAATAATATGCAATGACAGTATAATCATATGCTAACATTTAATCACCTTTTATATACAATATTACCCTGCTTCTTCTTTAAAATTTTATGTTGTATATTGCTGTACATTTTTCTTGCTGATTGATTCTCTTTATTACCACTGATTTTATTTATGCTGCTAATTTTTTTTTCTCCTAAGCATATATTTTAATGAGTAGTTTTGTTCGGCTAAGGTCTACAGAATAAGAGAATTCAGCACACCTGCCTAAATAAGATGCTTGAGATCACTAAGGAAAGAAATTGACATTTTACTTTACCCTCAGCATGGAGCCAGGGGCAAAGTTTGATCTGAAAACTTGCAAATTAACCAAAACTGTCACTCAGGAGTTATGGGCCTGAATGCTGCAAAATATGTTCTTTGAAGTCCTCATTTCAGCAAAATTATTAAAAACTTTATATCTAATTAAAATTGTAACTGCATTCCCATTTTTCAAAATCTCTATATCCTCGGGGCCAATTGGGACGAGTGAATCTGTACCCTCGTCTCTGCCGCTCACCAGGCTGCTCCTATAGCAAGTGCACATCATTACCATCTCCCCAGCTGAGAGGAGCGAGCAGCCATTATCATGCAGCATTATTAATCTTCTTGTCTTATCAACTTGCAAATCACAAGCCATTGAGCCTCGTGGCATGGTTCTGGGTCCACAGTTATTCATTTTGTAGGTCTACCTAGCCTTTGAGTCTCCTTAATCACCTGAAGATTGTCAGTCTCTTACCTTGGCCTGCCCCTGTGGCCTTGCTTAGCCCCTGTGAAAAGTCCATGGCGTTCTCTCCCTCTTTAAAAAAAAAAAAAGAGACCTTTTTTATTTAAAAGAGTAAGAGAGAAACATAGAGAGAGGGAGAGAGGGAGGGAGGGAGTGTGCAGGAAAGAGAGTGAGGGAGAGAGAGAGAGAGAGAGAGAGAGAGAGAGAGAGAGAGAGAGTACTAAGGATAAATTTCATTAATGGATGTGAATTAACATCCTACTGCCAAGAGCTGACCCTTTCTCCTGACACGTGTGTCTAAGGCATCCTTGTCACTCTTTTCCCCATTAATATTCTGAAAAAGACAGTGCATTGAAGAGGATAGAATAAGATAGTTCCCTTAAACAGGCACTGTTGACCTTAGGTTGGGGATTTTTCTTTAATTTGCTTTTCTTAAAAATAAAATATTAATCACATTGGAAAAGGCAAGCAGAGTTCCTTTACTTTTCCCCCCAATATATTCCATTTCTAATAATGCATTCATTAAATTAAGTCATTGAACATTGTGAACATTTTTAAGAGCCAAAGGAAGATAGAAATGTAATTTTCAGGGAAAGGAGATGAGACAGACTGAGGTATCCTTGTGACAACTCCTATTTCTGCCAACCTCCATGGACATGCCATAAACACTGGGCATCTGGGATCTCAAATGATTTCTGATCGTTTTGCCATTAAAAGTTTTTAATTTTGTAAAAGTACAGTACTCCAACATAACTTTCAGCTGAGAGCAAAACGCACTGACAAGAGATCCACCATCATTTCAGATGTGGTGACCACTGCTATTAAATATTTCAGCTTATGACTTGGGGTTGGCACTTTGCATTTATGGGCAATGCGATAGAAACTTTAACACGAATTTTACACAGATTCTTCTCTCAATATACTGTTCAGACGAATGCAGAAACATTAAAATTCTTCTTACATTTGGGGATAACTCTCAATATCATACACAATGGTAAAATGATATTGAAATCAAAATTAGTTTACCCTGAAGGAAAAAAATACCACCAAGTGCTTATGGCATCTGGAAATAACCTTGCCCCTCTATCATTAAAAGCAAAGGTAACTGAAATGGAAGCACGATGTGAATTTAGAAAGAAATGCAAAGCACCATGGGATTAACGCATCGGGTTTTTAATCTTCAGAGGCTCACATTAAAAATGCAACTTTGGTTGCTGTCACATGAACTTGACAGTAATGATGAAATGCTGGTGGCCAGTTATTACACATACATGCCTTAAAACACCGCTAATTAGAGGTCTGCTCTCAAAGTAGCACCAAAGGTCTAAACTTTTCAATGAAGATGAAGATACATTCTATGAAAGTCCAAATCTAAAGTTGCATATCCATGATCCTTTTTAGGAAGCAGGGAACCCTACTTGAGATAGCTTAATATGTATGAAGCTACATTTTGCTACTTAAATAATAGTTTTGGGGGTTTTGTGGTTTCTCGTTTTAAATACTGTAGACTATGCAGACATTATTAATATAAAATTAGCTCAAACTTGTTCAAGTGTAGAGTAATTTAGCCAATGTATTCTCTTCATTAAAATAGCCATATAGGATTATTTTTCCTCTAATTCTACAATTCATAAAGATGTGACAGTTTTATATGAATCAATGGTAAAATGGACCATTTTTCTAGGTTAGTACACATTTTGGAGAGGGTTAAGTATTAAAAATAAATTAAGAAGAATCAAAACCAAATTAGCCAAAGCATACAAGCAACAAACCACATGCTTCCTGAGAAGGGTCTTACTACCCGCAAGTGAGCACTGTGAACCTGAGGGTTAGTGTTTTCTCTAAAATTCCACCTTCTCTTTCTTATAGCACAAACATAAGCTCCTGACATAGTGTGAATCCTGAATGGTAGCAGATTAGTGTTAAGCTCCTGTTTTCTGAAAGAAATTATGCTAGCTTTTGCTACTTGTCTCTTCTACCTCTGAAGCATGAATCAGGAGTTATCCATTCAACGACTCAGTACTTATCATACGCCATGTACTGTCTTCATTGCGTATGATACACTGAAAAGCAGAACTTCCTCTCTTATGCAGTTAGCATGCCAGTGGTAGAGATAAACATAAGATTAGACACTGTGTAAATTATATAGCAATGTGGAAAATTATAGATGCAAAGGCATAATGGAAATCTCAGTCGGCAATAAGGGGTTGTGTGTTAGTACTGTTAAATATAATAGCATGGGAAATAACTTTCCTACGAAAATAAGAAGGTAAAACTCGAAGGGCAGGGGAGATGGTTCCGTTAATAAAATGTTTGCCACACAAGGATCTGAGCCAGATATTCAGAACCCACATAAAAAGACACGTGCCACACCTGTTGAGCCGCCTGATAAGGGGGAGAAAGGGGAATTCTGCAGGTTTCCCAGCCAGTATGTCTAGATGCCTTGGCAAGGTGCAGATGCATGAAAATACACTGTCTTGAAAATGAAGGTGGAGAGCAAATGAGGAAGGTACTCTGTCAGCTTGCAGATGACAACCTCTGAATGAAGACATGAAGACCGTTTACCAGGCAAGAAAGCTCAGTGTCAGCTATTGCTTCTCCAGCTGCCCCCCCCCCCAGTACTTTTGACTTTGGTTTTAAGCTTGGAATTCACTCTTATTGCTATGACTCCCAAATAAAGTTATCTCATTTTAAACAATGGTCCAGTGTAAGCTCCTTTCTACAGATCAAAAGCAAGACCTTGTCCGAAGCTTTTAGGTGTTTCGTAGTTGGGTAGGAAAGGAGAGCAGTCAATATACTTCAAAGCTCCAGAGACAGAGACAGCATTGTTTGGCAGAAGGAATAGGAACTATAAAGGAAAAAAAAGAGGTAAAGAGATTGATGGGGAAGAGGTAGTGCCAGAATATTAGCTTAAATTTCTGATTTTGTCTTGGGTTCTTGCATATTTAAGGAAAAACATGTAAATCCTCCTATCTCAAAATAAGCAATTCTCCTTATATCCCCATCTGTCATTAAGCCCTTCTTATGGCTTCTTTCCTAAATTGAGAATATGTTGCTTCTAATCACTTGTTTACTTTTTAACAGATTTAATGCCAGGAACCATTCTTTTTAAATTATTTTTATTATGGATCATACAATTATACAGCATATTATATGAGATTTATTCTACCACTTATAGAATAATTTTAAATACACAGTTCTCTCAATTATGCAGGTTCTTTTAAAAAAAACTGATTAGCAACTTTGAAGATTCTATTGTGTTCTTTCTTGTCACATTTTTCTCACTTTCCATAGAACTAATAAAATATAATCCTTTATTTTGTATTGATTCTTTCTTTAGATTAATTTTGAAGAGTCACTTAAAATGGAAAAAACTCAAGCCAAACTTTAAGGATAAATGCACTTCACTATGATGACATTAGAAGATATTGTATCTCTTAAGCACATGTAAACTTGTTAAGAGTGAAATATTTTGCTGGATAGATGGTCCAAAAATTAAAGGGAATATACTGCTCTTGTCTGAAATCAATGTACAGCATCCATGACAGGCTATTCACAACCACCTGTCTCAATATCACCCGTGGATCTGATCCCCTGTTTAAATTTTTGCAGGCACCTTCACTCATATGCACATGTCTACACATATGCAAACAGTAAAAGACAAATAAATTCTTTTAAAAAATTGCTATAGCCCTTTCAAGGTGTGCCTTACGCCTGCTGTTATGGTGCCTGTTGTTACCTTACAGTCTGGAATTAGGAGTCTTAAAGTAAGTTAACTGACTCATTGGATTCTCAAGGCATCTTTTTTTCTCTAGATGACCACCACTCTGTGTGTCCTCTTATTACCTTTCTTTCTCTTGCTTCTTTTCTATTTATTGAAAGAAAGATTATTCCTTTTTGAATAATATTGCTCTGGGTCTAGTTTAACTGCAGTTACTACATTAAAGACTTTTTTCCTGACATATGATGACAGTAGAGATTAGGACCTCAGCAAAACTTATGTTGAGTGGCCACAATTCATCCTACAACTAATTCCCAGACATCTTTCACACATCTATTTGCTACTGTGAAATTGTCTAAAGGAATCCATACTTCATATACTGCATCAAAGACATCACAGTAATTAGATTTAAAGAAGAGGTGATTCTTAATCCAGTCAAGTCAACAATGAAAATTAACCATCACATTAGAAGTTCATGGTAGCACAGACATGTTGCATAGGACAAGGTCCCTGCTCTATAAAGAAGTCCACTTCATTCATCAATAAGGTCTTTGGTGGTTCACAGTGAAAGATATGTTTGGACACTTCTTCTTAAGAAGAAATTATTACATTTTGTAATTTCCATTGCTAAAATGAAAGTGCCAGATCATTAGGAATATTTGGGTGAAAGATTCTTTTCTATGTAGTAGGCCTTGATTCCAAAAGAAGCAGTTAGTTGCCCCAACACTACTCATACCCCTACTGTACCATGAGCATACTGTTCTGGGATTGACATTATTGTAACACATGAGATCACAGACATGCAAGTCTGTTTATGACTTTCTCTTCCTAGATGCCCATATAGCACCTTCTGGCACTCTGCAATTTAACCAGCAGTAAGAAAGCTCCCAGTTCATTTCTAGCTTAATGTCCCCATGTATCTGATGATGTACCACGTTTTTTAAGCAATAAAATCTTACCACCAAGTCCTGGTTGGCAAGTAAGAACAAAGGCACTACCCTGCATTAGAGTAGGGACTTCTCTGATAAACAACTTGTAGGAAAATGTTCCACACACGGTGCTGTGGTTTGTTTAATAACCCATTGCTTCAAGAGAAGCATCCCTTCCTACTTGCACTTCTGTAGGGCACTGCCTTCCAAATTCATTTTAAAATAGAGTTTCAATATGGATTTTTTTATATCATTGGGTTTGTTAATCCCTCACCTCTGTGTTCTAAGTTCCCAAACCTCTCTTTACATGAACCATTTATTTGACTGCCAATATTTCCCTATCCAACTTTATATCATATTTGATTTACTAGTCCCCCTCCCTTAAGGATTTTCCACCCATGGCCATTTTATATCTTCCTAGACTCTATGTACAAAATGTGTATAAACCACTCTGAGTATGTAGCTAGGATACATATATGTAAGAGATAATGCACAATCTGTCTTTCAGTTTTACTCAGTATAGTTTTCCAGTTTTCCCTACAAGCAAATGTCATACTTTTTCTTTAGAACTGAGTAAAATATAGTATATATGAAACATATTTTCATTACCCATTATCTTAGTGTTTTTATTGCTTTGGTGATCACCATAACCAAAAAGCAACTTGAGGAGGACAGGGTTTATTTGGCTCATACTTCCACATCACTGTTCAGCATAGAAGGCAATCAGGACCAAAACCCAAACAGGGCAGGAACCTGGAGGCAGGAGCTGATTCAGAGGCCATGGAGAGGTGCTGCTTATTGGCTTGATCACCATGTCTTACTTAGCCTAATTTCTCATAAAACTGAAGACTACTAGCATAGGGTTGGAATAGTCCACAGTGAGCTGGGCCCTCCTACATCAATCAATAATTAAGAAAACACCTTGCAGTCTAATCTTGTGGGGGTATTTTCTTAATTGAGGTTCCCTCTTCTCAAATGACTTTACCAACTTAGGTCAAGTTGACATAAAACTATCAAGCTTGACACCTGTCATTTATATATAGGCTGATTCATTTTCCTGATTTTTGGAAACACTATGGCAATAAAGATGAATTTTCAAAGGAACGAATGTACATATCTTTAAGAGGAGACAGAGTATTTTGGATATATGCCTCAAAGTGATATATCTGAGTTATATGGAAGTTCAACGTTTAGTTTCATGGTACTATTGTACTTTTAGAATAAAGGTGTTTATTAGACAAATACAATTTCTCATATACCAGAAGTTGCATAGATCTCAGAATTTATTATCATTATCATTATTATTATTATTATTATTATTTGTTATGACCATATGGAACCCACACAAATCTTGAATAAATGATCTTTTTGCTTCAGCCTTTAGAATATTGGGATTACAGATATAGGTTCCAACATACAACCATCTTTCACTGTCTCAAAAAAAATCTGTTTATGCCTACTTTGTCTCATATAACCCATCAGCAAATTTCTTAGTTCCTAAACTCAAGCATTTAGCAGAAGAAATATATTGAAAGCTACAAATGAGTTCTTAGAAAAGGTTTACTGGTTTATTCTACACATGTCATTATCTATCAGTAAGGCAACTGTATTTTCTATTCTCAAAACACACATTGCACCTCACACAATAATAGTAGGAGACTTCAACACCCCACTCACATCAATGGACAGATTATGGAAACAGAAACTAAATAGAAACTCAGTGGAACTAACAGAAGTTATGAATCAAATGAATTTAACAGATACCTATAGAACATTTCATGCTAAAACAAAAGAATGTACCTTCTTCTCAGCACTTCATGGTACCTTCTCCAACACTGACCATATAAGTGCTTACAAAGCAAGACTAAACAGATACAAGAAGATCAAAATATTCCCATGCATCATGGCAGATCAGCATGGATTAAGGCTGATTCTCAGTAACAACAAAAACAACAGAAAGCCCACATACACATGGAAACTGAACAAAATCCTACTCAATGATAACTTGGTCAAGGAAGAAATAAAGATAGAATTTTAAGACTTTTTTGAATTTAATGAAATGGGACACAATGAAAGCAGTACTAAGCAGAAAATTCATAGCTCTGATTGCCCAATAAAGAAACTGGAGAGAGAATATACTAGCACCTTAACAGGTGGAAACTCTATTATAAAAGGAAGCAAATATACCCAAGAGAAGTAGATGGCAGGAAATAATCAAACTCAGAGCTGAAATCAACCAAATAGAAGCAACAACAACATGTATACAAAGAATTAACAAAACCAGGGAGCTGGCTCTTTGAGAAAATCGACAAGATAGACAAACCCTTAACCAGACTAAGCAAAGGGTACAGAGACAGTATCCAAATAAATAAAATCAGAAATGAAAGGGAGATATAATAACAGAAACTGAGGAAATTAAAAATAATCATCAGATCCTATGATAAAAGCCTATACTCAACAAAACTAGAAAATCTGGATGAAATGGATAATTTTCTAGACAGATACTAAATACCAAGGATAAATCTGGATCAGATAAATGATCTAAACAGTCCCATAACCCCTGAAGAAATAGAAGCAATCATTCAAAGTCTCCCAACTAAAAAAGCCCAGGACCAGTTGTGTTTAGTGCACAATTCTATCAGACCTTCAAAGAAGACTTAATACCAATACTCTTCAAACTATTCTACAAAATAAATAAAACAAACAAATCACTAGCCTTCCACTACTCAAAGGATAAACGGACTGAGAAAGAAATTAGGGGAATGACATCCATCATGACAGTCACAAATAATATAAAAGACCTTGGTGCAACTCTAACCAAGCAAGTGAAAGATCTGTATGACAAGAATTTCAAGTCTCTGAAGAAAGAAATCAAAGAAAATCTCAAAAGATGGAAAGATCTCCCATGCTCATGGATTGGCAGCATTAATATAGTAGAAATGGCCATCCTGATGAAAGCAATCTCCATCAAAATTCCAACTCAATTCCTCGTCGTAGAGTTAGAAAGAACTATTTACAAATTCATTTGGAATAACAAAAAAAAAAAAAGGATAGTGAAAACTATGCTTAACAATAAAAGAACTTCCGAAGGAATCACTAACCCTGACCTCAAGCTGTATTACAGAGCAATAGTGATAAAAAAACAAAAAACAAAAAACAAAAAACCAAAAAACTGTGTGGTATTGGTACAGAGACAGACAGGTAGGTCAGTGGAAAAGAATTTAATACCCAGAAAGAACCCACATACTTATGGTCACTTGATCTTTGACAAAGGAGCTAAAACCATCTAATGGAAGAAAGCATTTTCAACAAATGGTGCTGGTTCACTGGCCATCAGCATGTAGAGGAATACAAATTGATCCATCCTTATTTCCCTTTACAAAGCTCAAGTCCAAGTGTATCAAGGACCTCCACATAAAACCAGATACACTGAAACTAATAGAAGAAAAAGTGGGGAAGAGACTCCAACCCATGGGCACAGGGGAAATTTTCCTGAACACAATAGCAATAGCTTATGCTCTAACATCAACAATAGACAAATGGGACCTCATAAGATTGGAAAGCTTATGTAAGGCAAAAGACACTATCTATAGGACAAAATGGCAACCAACAGATTGGGAAAAGATCATTTCCAAATCAACATTGAGAGCTAATATCCAATATATACAAAGACTCCAGAGAATCAAATAACCCTATTAAAATTGGGGTACAGAACTAAACAAAGAATTCTCAACTGAGAAAACTCAAATGTCTGAGAAACACCTAAAGAAATGTTCAGCATCCTTAGTTATCAGGGAAATGCAAATCAAAACATCCCTGAAATTCCACCACACACCAGTCAGAATGTCTAAAAAACTCAGGTGATAGCAGATGCTAGTGAGGATGTGGAGAAGGAAGAAGACTCCTCCATTACTGGTAGGATTGCAAGCTGGTACACTCTGGAAATCAGTCTGGAGTTTCCTCAGAAGATTGGACACAGTACTACCTGAAGACCATATATCACTCCTAGGCATATACCTAAAGGTATTTCAACATATAACAAGACATATGCTCCACTATGCTCATAAGAATCTTATTTATAATAGCCAGAAACTGGAAAGAATCCAGATGTCCGGGGGCTTCCGGGCGGCCAGCGGGGAGAAGTCGGTATGCTCCGGTGAATCCAGCGGGCCCCAGCAGGAGCCTTCAGGTGTCTGCTTCGGGGTCTGAACAGCCTGGGCAACAGCACCCTGTCTCCAGGCAGTGCAGGAGGTAAGCCAGGCACCAGAGGCCACCTGGGAAGGGGCAGCTTGCACTGGTGAGTCCAGCACTGACAAGACCAACTAACACCAGTGAGAACTAGATGGCAAAAGGCAAACGCAGGAACGTCACTAACAGAAATCAAGGCAATATGGCAACATCTGAACCCAATTCTCCTTTACCAGCATGTCCTGGATACCCTATCACACCAGTAAAACAAAATTTGGTTTTAAAATCACTGGTCATGATCCTGGTACAGGAAAACATGAAGGACATACTTAAAGAAATTCAGGAGAAAATGGATCAAAAGTTAGAAGCCCTTGCAAGGGAAACACAAAAATCATTGAAAGAAATCCAGGAGAATCCAAAAGCCAATAATGAGGAAACACAAAAAACACTTAAAGAAATACAGGAGAACTTTGGTCAACAGGCTGAGGTCATGAAAGAGGAAACACAAAAATCTCTTAAAGAATTACAGGAAAGCACAAACAAGCAAGTGAAGGAGCTAAGCAAAACCATCCAGGATCTAAAATCAGAAGTAGAAACAACTAAGAAAACTCAAAGGGAGACAACTTTGGAGATAGAAAGCCTTGGGAAGAAATCAGTGGACATAGATGCAAATATCAACAACAGAATACAAGAGATAGAAGAAAGAATCTCAGATGCTGAAGATACCATAGAAACCATGGACTCAACAGTTAAAGAAAATGCAAAAAGCAAAATGCTTGTAACGCAAAATATCCAGGAAATCCAGGACACAATGAGAAGACCAAACCTAAGGATTATAGGCATAGATGAGAGTGAAGATTTAAAACTTAAAGGGCCAGCAATATCTTCAATAAAATTATGGAAGAAAACTTGCCTAACCTAAAGAGAGAGATGCCCATGAATATACAAGAAGCCTACAGAACTCCAAACAGACTGGACCAGAACAGAAATACTTCCCATCACATAATAATCAAAACACCAAATATACTAAACAAAGAAAGAATATTAAAGGCAGTAAGAGAAAAAGGCCAAGTAATATATAAAAGAAGACCTATCAGAATCACAGCAGACTTTTCACCTGAGACTATGAAGGCTAGAAGATCCTGGGCTGATCTCATGCAGACTCTAAGAGAACACAAATGCCAGCCAAAACTACTATATCCAGCAAAACTCTCAATCACCATAGATGGAGAAACTAAGATATTCCATGACAAAACCAAGTTTACCCAATATCTATCCACAAACCCAGCCCTACAAAGGATAATAGGAGGAAAACACCAATACAAGGAGGGCAACTTCACCCTGGAAAAAGCAAGATAGTAACCTTTCACCAAACCCAAAAGAAGTTAACCAATCAAGTTTAAAAAATAACGTCAAAAATGACAGGAAATAACAATCACTATTCCTTAATATCTCTTAACATCAATGGACTCAATGCCCCAATAAAAAGACATAGACTAACTGACTGGATAAGTAAACAGGACCCTACATTTTGCTGCTTACAGGAAACACACCTAAGGGTCAAAGACAAACACTACCTTAGAGTAAAAGGCTGGAAGACAATTTTACAAGCAAATGGTCTCAGGAAACAAGCTGGAGTAGCCATTTTAATATCAGATAAAATTGACTTTCAACCCAAAGTCATCAAAAGAGACTCTGAGGGACACTTCTTGCTGGTCAAAGGAAAAATACAACAAGAAGAACTTTCAATCTTGAACATCTATTCTCCAAATACAAGGGCACCCTCTTTCGTAAAAGAAACTTTATTAAAGCTCAAAGCACACTTGTACCTAACACAATAATTGTGGGTGACTTCAACACTGCACTTTCCTCAATGGACCGATCAGGAAAACAGAAACTAAACAGGGACATAATGAAACTAATTGAAGCTTTGGACCAATTACATTTAACAGATATATATAGAACATTCTATCCTAAAGCAAAAGAATATACCCTTTTCTCAGTACCTCATGGTACCTTCTCCAAAATCGACCATATAATTGGTCACAAGACAGACCTCAACAAATATAAGAAGATCGAACTAATCCCATGCCTCCTATCAGATCACTATGGAGTAAAAGTGGTCTTCAATAGCAACAAAAACAACAGAAAACACACATACACGTGGAAACTGAACAATATTCTACTCAATGATACCTTGGTCAAGGAAGAAATAAAGAAAGAAATTAAAGACTTTTTAGAACACAATGAAAATGAAGACACAACATACCCAAATCTATGGGACACAATGAAAGCAGTGCTGAGAGGAAAACTCATAGCCCTGAGTGCCTCCAAAAAGAAAATGGAGAGAGCATACATTACCAGCTTAATGACACACCTGAAAGCCCTGGAACAAAAAGAAGCTATTTCACCCAGGAGGAGTAGAAGGCAGAAAATCATCAAACTCAGGACTGAAATCAATCAAGTAGAAACAAAGAGAACCATACAAAGAATCAACAAAACCAGGAGCTGGTTCTTTGAGAAAATCAACAAGATAGATAAACCCTTAGCCAGCCTGACCAAAGGGCACAGAGAAAGTATCCAAATTAACAAACTTAGAAATGAAAAGGGAGATATAACAACGGAAATTGAGGAAATCCAAAAAATCATCAGATCCTACTACAAGAGCCTGTACTCAACACAACTGGAGAATCTGGAGGAAATGGACAATTTCCTTGACAGATACCAAATACCAAAATTAAATCAGGACCAACTAGACCATCTAAACAGTCCCATAATGCCTAAAGAAATAGAAGGAGTCATAGAAAGTCTTCCAACCAAAAAAAGCGCAGGACCAGATGGTTTCAGTGCAGAATTCTATCAGACCTTCAAAGAAGAGTTAACACCAATACTCTTCAAATTATTCCACAAAATAGAAACAAAAGGAACACTACCCATTCCTTCTATGAAGCCACAATTACACTAATACCAAAACCACACAAAGATCCAACAAAGAAAGAGAACTTCAGACCAATTTCCCTTATGAACATCGATGCAAAAATACTCAATAAAATTCTTGCCAACCGAATCCAAGAACACATCAAAACCATCATCCACCATGATCAAGTAGGCTTCATCCTGGGAATGCAGGGTTGGTTCAATATACGGAAATCCATCAATGCAATCCCCTACATAAACAAACTCAAAGAAAAAAACCACATGGTCATTTCATTGGATACTGAAAAAGCATTTGACAAAATTCAGCATCCTTTCATGCTTAAAGTCTTGGAAAGAACAGGAATTCAAGGCCCATACCTAAACATAGTAAAAGCAATATACAGCAAACCGGTAGCCAGCATCAAACTAAATGGAGAGAAACTTGAAGCAATCCCACTAAAATCAGGGACTAGACAGGGCTGCCCCCTTTCTCCTTATCTTTTCAATATTGTACTTGAGGTACTAGCTCGGGCAATTAGACAACATAAGGAGGTCAAAGGGATACAAATTGGAAAGGAAGAAGTCAAACTATCATCATTTGCAGATGACATGATAGTCTACCTAAGTGACCCAAAAAACTCCACTAGAGAACTCCTACAGCTGATAAATAACTTCAGCAAAGTGGCAGGTTATAAAATCAACTCAAGCAAATCAGTGGCCATCCTATACTCAAATGATAAGCAGGCTGAGAAAGAAATTAGGGAAATGACCCCCTTCACAATAGCCACAAACAGTATAAAATATCTTGGGGTGACTCTTACCAAACATGTGAAAGATCTGTATGACAAGAACTTCAAGACTCTCAAGAAGGAAATGGAAGAAGACCTCAAAAAATGGGAAAACCTCCCATGCTCATGGATCAGTAGAATCAATATAGTTAAAATGGCCATTTTGCCAAAAGTAATCTACAGATTCAATGCAATACCTATCAAAATCCCAACTCAATTCTTCACAGAGTTAGAAAGAGCAATTATCAAATTCATCTGGAATAACAAAAAACCCAGGATAGCTAAAACTATTCTTAGCAACAAAAGAAAGTCTGGGGGAATCAGTATCCCTGACCTCAAGCAATATTACAGAGCAATAGTGTTAAAAACTGCATGGTATTGGTACAGTGACAGGCAGGAGGATGAATAGAACAGGATTGAAGATCCAGAAATGAACCCACACATCTATGGCCACTTGATCCTCGACAAAGGGGTGGAAAACATCCAATGGAAAAAAGATAGCCTTTTCAACAAATGGTGCTGGTTCAACTGGAGGTCAGCACGCAGAAGAATGCGAATTGATCCATCCTTGTCTCCTTGTACTAAGCTCAAATCCAAATGGATCAAGGACCTCCACATAAAGCCAGACACTCTGAAGCTGATAGAAAAGAAACTGGGGAAGACCCTTGAGGACATCGGTACAGGGAGAAAGTTTCTGAACAGAACACCAATAGCGTATGCTCTAAGAGCAAGAATTGACAAATGGGACCTCATAAAATTACAGAGTTTCTGTAAGGCAAAGGACACCATCAAGAGGACCAATCGGCAACCAACAAATTGGGAAAAGATCTTCACCAATCCTACATCAGATAGAGGGCTAATATCCAATATATATAAAGAACTCAAGTTAGACTCCAGAAAACCAAACAACCCTATTAAAAAATGGGGTACAGAGTTAAACAAAGAATTCTTACCTGAAGAACTTCGGATGATGGAGAAGCATCTTAAAAATGCTCAACTTCATTAGTCATTAGAGAAATGCAAATCAAAACAACCCTGAGATTTCACCTTACACCAGTCAGAATGGCTAAGATTAAAAATTCAGGAGACAGCAGGTGTTGGAGAGGGTGTGGAGAAAGAGGAACACTCCTCCACTGCTGGTGGGGTTGCAAATTGGTACAACCACTCTGGAAATCAGTCTGGTGGTTCCTCTGAAAACTGGGCACCTCACTTCCAGAAGATCCTGCTATACCACTCCTGGGCATATACCCAGAGGATTCCCCACCATGTAATAAGGATACATGCTCTACTATGTTCATAGCAGTCCTATTTATAATTGCCAGATGCTGGAAAGAACCCAAATATCCTCAACAGAAGAGTGGATGCAAAAAATGTGGTATATCTACACAATGGAGTACTATTCAGCCATTAGAAACAATGAATTCATGAAATTCTTAGGCAAATGGATGGAGGTAGAGAACATCATCCTAAGTGAGGTAACCCAGACTCAAAAGGTGAATCATGGTATGCACTGACTAATAAGTGGATACTAACCTAGAAACCTGGAATACCCAAAACATCATCTACACATCAAATGAGGTACAAGAAGAAAGGAAGAGTGGCCCCTTGTTCTGGAAAGACTCAGTGAAGCAGTATTCAGCAAAACCAGAACGGGGAAGTGGGAAGGGGTGGGTAGGAGTACACGGGAAGAGAAGGGGCTTATGGGACTTTCAGGGAATGGGGGGGGGGCTAGGAAAGGGGAAATCATTTGAAATGTAAATAAAAAATATATCGAATAAAAATAAATGAAAAAAAAAAGTATCCAGATGTCTTTCAAGAGAGGAATGGATACAGATAATGTGGTACATTTACATAATGGAGTACTACTCAGCTATTAAAAAACGATGACTTCATGAAACTATTAGGCAAATGGATAGAACTAGAAAATATCATCCTGAGGAAGGTAACCCAATCACAAAAGAACACACATGGTATGAACTCACTGATACGTGGATATAAGCCCCAATGCTCAGAATACCCAAAATACAATTCACAGACCAAATGAAGCTCAAGAAGAAGGAAGACCAAAATGTGGATGCTTCAATCTTTCTTAGAAGGGGGATCAAAATATCAAGGGAAGTAGAGGGTGGGTAGGACTTAGGAAGAAGAGAGAAGGGGAAGGAGTGAAAGCGGAGCAGGATCTGGTGTGGGAGGAGACAGGGATGATATACAGAGGGACAGGAATTTGAACAGAGTTGTGTAGCAAGGAGGGATAAACTGGGGAGTAGCCAACAGCCAGTCCCAGATGCCAGGAAAGCAAGAGTCTCCCAGGACCTAACTAGGATGGGATTATCTGAAATGCCCAACAAAGCAGAGGGAGAACCTGTAGAGAACATATCCAGAGATTAGGCAAGACCCTGGTTGGGGGATGGGGCCACCCACTCTTATTCAAATTTTAACCCAGAATTGCTCCTGTCTAAAGGAAGTATGGAGACAAAGTGTGGAGCATAGATGGAAGTAAAGGCCATCCAGAGACTGACCAACCTGGGGATCCATCCCATATACAGAAACCAAACCCAGACATTATTGCAGATGCTAAGAAATGCTTGCTGACAGGAGACTGATATGACTGTCTGCTAAGATGTTCTGCCAGAGCCTGGTAAATCCAGAGGTGGATGCTCTCAGACAACCATTGGACTGATCATGGGGTCCCCAATGGAGGAGTTAGAGAAATGACTGAAGGAGCTGAAGGGGTTTGCTACCCAATATGAGGACAACAATATCAACCAACCAGAACCCCCCCCAGAGCTCCCAGGAATTTAACTACCAACCAAAGAGTTCACATGGAGGGACCCATGGCTCCAGCCATATATGTAGCAGAGGATGGCCTTGTCTGGCCTCAATGGGAGGAGAGGCCCTTGGTCCTGTGAAGGCTTGATGTCCCAACATAGGAGCATGCTAGAGATGTGAGGTAGGA
This sequence comes from Apodemus sylvaticus, assembly GCF_947179515.1. Lineage (NCBI taxonomy): Eukaryota > Metazoa > Chordata > Mammalia > Rodentia > Muridae > Apodemus > Apodemus sylvaticus. The sequence continues at coordinate 40,212,652 of NC_067473.1, read as the reverse complement.
AAGGGTAGGTTGGTGGGGAGTGCCCTCATAGAAGCAGGGAAGGGGGTAGAATAGGGACTTTCTGGAGGGGAAACTGGGAAAGGGGATAGCATTTGTAATGTAAATAAATAAAATATCCAATAAAGAGCAGACAAAGTTACTTTGGAAGACTGATGCACAGAAGAATGATGGACAGTTAACGCTGAAACAGGGAGCACGACAATGTGGTGCAAGATAAGGTGGAAGAGCCCTGAAGTAACTGTCTTACGGTGCTTGTGAGCCATAGGAGTGACTTCAGTCCCTGTCCAAAGCAGGAGAACCCAGAAAGCCCTTGACCACAGCTTCCTGTGAACAGTAGCTGGTGAACAGGCCAGCTCGCTTCAATAATCAAAATAAATATCACCGCACTGGCTCAAACGTTGATTCCTTTCTTCTACAGCCATCCAAGCACATAGGTGAGAGTTTTCAGGGGTTAGCCTTTGAGCAAGCTAATGAGCCACTCCGCACCCTGATCAAGATGGCCTTCTATTTCTCCAGTGTCCTGCATCTAATGTGTGAGAAGGAAGACTAGAAAACCAAGGGATTCACTTTTGTTTTTCCTAAGACGGTCACACACTTCTACTCACATCCTATTGGGCAGCACTAGGTCACATGTGAAACTCCTTGCTGGCAGTAGAGTCTATTTTCTTTTAAACTGCTTCATTGTTGTTATATAGCCATTTATCTAAAGGCAGCTCAGAGGAGAGAGAGAGTATAATAAGCATAGAAAAATGTGTTCTCAAACATCACTTTAAAATGGGTGACATAAATGTGAGTTAATCAGCAAACATGGCAACAGTCAAGTGTTGACGCGCTCCAATAATTTAAAATACTTTTTTTTAAAGAAAGTCTTCACTGTCAAGTGTGATTGAACTGAAGTTCAGTGAGCTTTTTTTTTTAACATATGACTTAGAAAAAGTATGTGCTGGCAGTGACATATCTATGAAACCTTGACATACAGACAGTTATCAACTCGACAGCTACAAAACAGGAACTGGGGTGGGAAAGAGGAGTTCAAGGTTCTTATTAGATTGATTGAAAGATACCTTGGTTCCAGTTGAAGTTGATTAGGGAAGAAAGATAATGAGTTGACCTCAAAAAACACAACAAACAATTCCTGATCCCTAGTTTTGAGCTGCTGAAAACACAAAGGTGAAAAAGGTGCTATCCCTGGAAAACTGTTTGTGTGGTTAATCCTAATGATGGCTACTTTTAAATACATGAACCAGCGACTACTCAATTAGAGAATCCTACATTGTATCAAATGGCCCAATTTATGTTGCGAAAAAGAAAAGATTGCTAACGTGGTTTTTGAAATATGAATCCTAATGTTTCTTGTGGAAAATAAGAGATTTTTCAAATGAAGAGGATTGTGGGTAGCCATTGAAAAATTAGAAATATGAAGTAAAGTCCGTCCTCCATTATTATGTGCCTTAAATTCTTTTAGTGTAAATATAATATGAACTATATGATAATATAGCAGTACATCTAAAATATATGTGATAATGTAAAATAATCCTTCCTGTAAGGAGCATGTCATATCATTAGGAAGAACCAGAAAAACAAAAGCAAATCCATACAAACCTTTAAGTACCGGCCAAACAAAAAGTGTTTTAGTGAAAATAATAACAGAAACGAGAGAACACTGTAGGTTGTGCAGAATCATGGGAGTTTTACAGAGGACATTTGTAGCACTCATAGCTGGTAAGTTAGTGTCTGAATAAGTATCTCAGCAGAGAGACAGAGACAGAGTGAGGGTGGAGAGAGAGAGAGGGAGATGGAGATGGAGAGGGAGATGGAGAGGGAGAGAGAGAGGAAGAGGGAGAGAGGGCTATATATTTGAGGTATCTACTGTATAATTGGGGGGTGATTTGTGGAATAAACTATTGTAACTACTGGTGTTCTGAGGCAGCATTTTAAAATATATTGTTTGTAGAGTACATGTATTCTACGCATGGGTATAATAGGTAGCAATTAATTCAGGCTGTGAAGCATATTCATTTCCTTAAAGATCAAAGAATTTAACAATCTTAGCAAACACCTGTGAGGTAGTGGGATGCTATAGTATCATACATACAGGCTTTACTAATCAAAACTATGTAATCAGTTCTTGGGATTCTATAACACCTGTGTGGTTGTGGCATTTTTGCTCTTCTAAGTATGCCTGGAATATATATGCATGTTGTGAGAAATTCACACTCTGTGCTGTCATATGCTGGCATTCTTTCCTTAGCATCATTCTTTCTATTTATGATTTAAAAAAAAAGAAAAGAAAAAAATCCACCTTTGCTTCATAATGGCTAAGCCTGAAATTCTCTATGAATCCTGGCAAGAGTAACTGAACTCGGGTTTCTGAGAATGAGAGCAGGAAACGGTTCTCGGCCCCTCAGCACTGACATTTTCTAATACTATGTTGTCCCTCAGTGGCTCCCTTATTTGGACTAGAAGCCTCTGCTGGAACTCTACCATCTACCCTTTCACCGTACTCGGGTGGACAGAAGATGGAGTCACAGTTGTCACTGTGCTCATTTCCCCTATCTGTGCTGTGTTTCCTGTGTCCATGCCTGGCAGTTCTAGTCTGTCCCTTGCTGACCTCCTGATTCTCCCGAGCTCATGATTCTCCTGCCTCTGTGCTCTGCTTCTTCTGTGTGGAGGAGGAGGCCACTGCTGGAACCCTATCTCTACGTGGCCATCTCAGAATCAAGCATGACATTGTGAACACAGCAGGAGCCAAGACAGTGTTGCTGAAATGGAATGAACAAGGATGAAATGAGAAACTGAGTAGCAAGAACTTCCAGAGTGCTATCCTGTAGAGCCCCGTGTTCTGCAAACTTTGGATATCATTAGGAGTGGGTGATGTGGGGTGCCATTGTGCCATAGGAGTGCCATATTTTAGTTTAGAGTTGAAAAGAAATCTTCAGGATTCTGTGATAAGGCTGTTTGCCAGCAGAGGAAAGGTAGGGAGAGAAAATAAAACAAACTTCTAGGCTGTTTCAATATGGCAATGAACTGCACATGGAGATTCATAAAGAGCAGATAAGGCTAGAAAGGTAGGTCAAGATCAAAAATAATGGTCTTGAATGCATTTCAAAGATATAGATACTATACAATCATGTTTTTAAAACGTCACTTCTAAATAAGTTCTAAACAAGAACCCCTCTCTTGTATGTCTCTTCTCTGTCTTGCCCTCACTTTCACATATTCAGTTCACATATCCAAGAACCTTAGTAGGACTGGATAAGCTCCAATCTCACACACAGAAACCTTCGACAATTAGAGGGACCTACCATTGCTTCTTCTGATAGGTCTTGCATGCGATGCAGAATCTTGTTATGGGTACTGTCCACTAAAAGCTTTCTTTCTAGATAGACTGTGTTTATCAGTTGAAGACAGTCATGGAAGGTAATTACATAACTTTATTCCTCATGCCTTTATCTTTTAATTAAAAGGGCATATCAATATGAAATAAGCTGAAAATGATCAAGTCAAGCATAAAATTTGGAAAATGCAGTCCGTGATCTGTATACAGCCAGCCATTTTAAAACAGGTTTTATATCGGTTTACAATAGTGGATAAATGATGAATTTGAGCAACCACACCATTGTTACCTACCAATGTAAAGTCATGCTCAGTTTAACAGCTGCCCTTAAACAACTAAGAAAGCGCACTGAAGTTACTCTGAAACACATGTTCATATGTATCTGAAATCTGAGAGGTTTTGAGTCTAGTCAGAGGTCATGATGAGGTAATTCTGCTTGTCCTGTATTTATCCAGATAATGGAGGCATAATGATACGTATATTCAAAGAGATTTCAAATTCAGCCTACACGTTTATCATGTGAAAAGCCTTCAAAAGGTCCTTCAATCAGTAGATCACAATGGCATCTTTAGCAGTTAAAAATCTCCCAGGTGTGAAAACAGTGAATTTGACAATCGAAAGTTAATCCAGCAGAGACAGTGAGCTTGTACAAGGGAAGAACAGAAGCACAAGTTATAAAATTTGGGGATGAGAGAGAGGGTAACAGTTCTTTAAAATCTATGATTTCAATTACTAACTCCAGTCTATTTTAAACATAGGAGTTATGAAATGAAAGTAATATTTTAAAATAAATAGCAGTGGTGTATAAGAAAGCAGAAGTGGGTAGAATATAGACTAATGAAAAATTAGGACATTATTTTTAATAAAAAACGCCATACATAAAGTAGTAACTGTGAAAACGGTATTGGGGTTTAAAAAATCAATAATCACAGTTCTCAGATTTGAAAGGTTTGCCACACACCATATGAACTACATATATTATTTTATTTTATCTTCAGACTCCCATCAAGATAATAAACCCAGAACACGCAGTGTACCAATGTGGAATATGTGGCATTGGCAAGTGAAGAATTTTTTCTATATTCATTTGGAGGTAAATAAAAGAATAAATGAATATGTTCAATCTTCATATCCATATAACAAAAAAATTAGAATTATTTTACCTATGCAAACTCTGTATTTGAACAATGTAGAAATAGAAAAGGCATTCTTTGAGAAGAGAAAAGAGGGCAGTGGTAAGTTGGAGCAGTGAACAGTGAGTAACAGTATGTCATCAAAGCATCAAAATACCTTATAAAATATTTGAAAATATCACAATAGAACTTATACATGCTAGTAAGTGTGTGTGTGTGTGTCTGTGTGTGTGTGTGTGTGTATGAGAGAGAGAGAGAGAGAGAGAGAGAGAGAGAGAGAGAGAGAGAGTGTGTGTGTGTGTGTGTGTGCTTGCTTGTGTGCGCACGAGTTTGCATGAAGACTCACTCACCTTGGCAAAAATCCCAATGTGATTATCTGTTGGCTATAAAATTTGTGTTCTGTAGGGAAACCAAGAGAAACCATTTTAACATCAGTTGACCTAACTGTATTTGAAAATACTAAGAAGCTGTTTGCGAACACTGGACTAATGTCACAAAGATGTCAGCACGGGTCTATAAAGGATGACATTTATCCCACGTTAACTCTGTATTTGGATACACTGTTTAGGTTTTATTTTTTTTTAATCACAGTAATTCCAAGGTTGTAGTTAGTGAGGATATCCCCCAGAAACAAACCTACAGACATGGCTGAGATCCCCAAACCCCAATTCTTTTAGTTTGCTTTAAAACAAGGCAAAAATCATGAGTTGTGAATGACTAAATTTAAATAGTCACAATATCTAAATTTTGTCAACTACATCAGTTGAACAAAGAAAACCAATGATAATTCATCAAAATTATCATAATGGTGAAAATATTATTTTATAACTAAATGAATGAAAAAGTCTATGTAGTTAAAAGAATGCTTTAAAATATAGATCAAAATCATAACCATATATTTTACTTGATAAAAGTGATTGTTCTACTAATGACAAGTCTGCAGCCTTTAAATCGCTGCTGATTAATTCTCAGTTTAGTGGATTTAGAGGCATGCAGAAATGTACATCCCAGTAACTCATCAATCAGCCCAATCATGTGCTCAGGAGCCTCTCAGTTAATTAATAATCCCACTCCATATTCATATAGCATTTTCAAAAACTGATATTTTAAATTTGGCAGACATATTTTATCTGCAACAAAGAAAACAATCAGAATCTGGAATAGGATTTTGCATTTAATGCTTTAATATATGAGATCAAAGACACCCGTCACTTTTTTTTTCATAAAAGAGATGTGATTACCAATCTTAAGTGTGCTGTATAGTAAATGAAAATTCTGATCATAAAGAAAGGTAATATCTACTCAAAAGTATAATTTCTGTACTTTGAAAATCATCTCAGCAAGAATTATCTTCCCCTATCAAATTGTAGCACTTGTCAAAATCAACTGTAAAGCATTTCAAGGGCTCTTCTGAATCAACAAAACAGACGTATAGCGTTGTGAGGTTGCGAGGGGAAAGAGGCTACTGAGCCAGAGGCCCATCAGTGCCCGCAATCTCTTGAACCCACACTTAACACAGTAGACGCTGCGGGTCTTTGCGATACTATTCACAAGAGGGAAATAAGGCTGATTCTTAATAATATGTAAAAATATGTAGAAATTATTTTTTCTGAATTGCTGCTAGGCGTTAATCCTTTCTTTATGTTCCAGACATGTAACAGACTATTTTTTTTTAAATCTAAAAGGTTATGACACCTTTTCATATGATGTAATTTGAAAATTTGGAAGGTGAGTCTGGAAGACAAAAGAATATTCTGTGACAGCTAAGTATTTCTGCTTTAACCACATTTTTTTCTACTTTGATGATAAGCAATCATATGCATATATTTGATAATGTATGTGATTATAGAGAATATATATGTATGCATATATATATATATATATATATATATATATATATATATATATAATTTTATCAGTTAGGACATAAGTTCTGAAGTCAGAATATAATGTATAAATCCCACCACTTCATTCCAAATGTTTGAATGTAGTTGAATGAGTAACAGTATCAACCTGGAGAGGTTGGTTTGAGGAGTCCATAGAACAGCTTTGGAAAGACACTGAAAACAGTGACTTTTATTTAGCAATAGAAGAGGATTTTTGGATTTTTGTCTTGTAAATATTTTGATGCTAAAGTTTTCTCTTTACACACTTGAAGTGATCAACTAATTTTACTCTTCTTCTTCAGTCTGTTGTAAGATATAATAACTATGAGACTAAGTGGTCAAGATTTATTTATATGCATATTTTGATAGTAAGAATGGGAATGATCTTACTAGAATATTTAAATATAAGTATTAATTTAAAGTAAATTCAAGTCAAAGGTCAACATTAGCAGCAGACATTAAGTTACCTGACTATTGTTAGTGTCTGTGGTCCTACTTTTTATTCATTTTGATATTTATATGATATGATAACCTAGCTATGTATAAAATATGGCATCATGTTATTATTAGACAATGGCAAAAGAGTGAAGAAAACTTCTTATAAGTGTTTGTGTCTCTCTCTGTGTGTGTGTGTGTGTGTGAGAGAGAGAGAGAGAGAGAGTGTTAGTGTGTGTGTGGTGTCTGTGTATGTGTATGTGTGTATATTTGTGTGTGTATGCGTGTGTACATCATCATTCTCAGCTATAACTGTTTGTGTTTACTTTGTTTTTTTTTCTCTCATCATATTAAGTCCCAAAACTCAGGAGCATGAAGAATGTTTAGAAAACCAGCAAGGAAAATCTATCACACAACAGTAGTGTGGGTATGATGTTTCTGGAGTCACCATTTTCTATCATTGTGACATAAACATTTTTTTCCTGTCCTCCATGTTGGAAGAATGCTAACAACCCATGCTGCAGATTAAATGTTTGAATCTTTACACTGAAAAGCGTGGAGATGCTAGTTCCCAGTACAATAACTTTTGAAGTAAAACTAAGTGTGGCCATGGAACTGAGGTTCTGATGGACAGGTTTATTACTTTTATTAGTAGAGATGTCAAAGAACCCAGTCCCTTCCCCTCTGCTGCCCATTCACTCATCTCTACCCTGAAAATGAATTACTACTGCCATGTAAGCACTTGGTGAATACACGGCTAACTGACAGGTGACACAAAAGCTTTCTCTTTTTTTATGAAAAGTTTTTCTTTTGCAAGTTTCTTTTTTCTATATTTTGTTTACATTCCGAATGCTTTCCCCTTCCCTGGTTCCCCACCTCCCCATCGGTCTCATAAGCTCTCTTCCCTCTGCCCATTTCCCAATCACCCCTGTCCCATTTCCCTGTCCCTACAATGCTGGATCAACATTTTTCAGAACCAGGGCCCTCTCTTTCCCTCTTCTTGGGTATCATTAGATATGCTAATTGTGTCTTGAGAATTCAGAGCTTCTGGGCTAATATCCATTTATCAGTGATTGCATTCCATGTGTATTCTTTTGAGATTGGGTTACCTCACTTAGAATGATATTTTCCAGTTCCAACCATTTGCCTAAGAATTTCATGAATTCATTGTTTTTAATTGCTGAGTAGTATTCCATTGTGTAAATATACCACATTTTCTGTATCCATTGCTCCATTGAGGGACACCTGGGTTCTTTCCAGCTTCTGGCTAGTATAAATAGGGCTGCTATGAACATAGTAGAGCATGTGTTCTTATTGCATGCCAGGGAATCCTCTGGGTATATGCCTAGGAGTGGTATAGCAGGGTCCTCCAGAAGTGTCATGCCCAGTTTTTTGAGGAACCGCCACACTGATTTCCAAAGTGGTTGTTGCATCATACAATCCCATGAGCCATGGAGGAGTGTTCCTTTTTATCCACATCCTCGCCAATACCTGCTGTCTCCTAAGTTTTTAACCTTAGCCATTCTGAAAGGTGTGAGGTGAAATCTCAGGATTGTTTTGATTTGCATTTCGCTAATGATTAATGATGTTGAACATTTCATAAGGTGCTTCTCAGCTATCCGAAGTTCTTCAGGTGAAAATTCTTTGTTTAGCTCTATACCACATTTTTTTTTGAGTTGAGAATATATGGCATTTATTTTTTTTTATTCAATATATTTTTTGTTTACATTTCAAATGATTACCCTTTTCTAGACCCCCACTCCCCGAAAGTCCCATCAGCCCCCTTCCCTCCCCCTGCTTTCCCACCCAACCCTTTCCACTTCCCTGTTCTGGTTTTGCCCTATACTACTTCACTGAGTCTTTCCAGAACCAGGGGCCACTCCTCCATTCTTCTTGTACCTCATTTGATGTGTGGATTATGTTTTTAGTATTCCAGTTTTCTAGGTTAATATCCACTTATTAGTGAGTGCATACCATGATTCATCTTTTGAGTCTGGGTTACCTCACTTAGTATGATATCCTCCAGCTCCATCCATTTGCCTAAAAATTTCAAGAATTCACTGTTTCTAATGGCTGAATAGTACTCCATTGTGTATATATACCACGTTTTTTACATCCACTCTTCTGTTGAGGGATACCTGGGTACATTTCAGCTTCTGGCAATTATAAATAGGGCTGCTATGAACATAGTAGAGCATGTATCCTTATTACATGGTGGGGAATCTTCTGGGTATATGCCCAGGAGTGGTATAGCAGGATCTTCTGGAAGTGAGGTGCCCAGTTTTCGGAGGAACCGCCAGACTGATTTCCAGAGTGGTTGTACCAATTTGCAACCCCACCAGCAGTGGAGGAGTGTTCCTCTTTCTCCACATCCTCACCAACATCTGCTGTCTCCTGAATTTTTAAACTTAGCCATTCTGACTGGTGTAAGGTGAAAGCTCAGGGTTGTTTTGATTTGCATTTCCCTAATGACTAATGAAGTTGAGCATTTTTTAAGATGCTTCTCCACCATCCGAAGTTCTTCAGGTGAAAATTCTTTGTTTAACTCTGTACTCCATTTTTTAATAGGGTTATTTGGTTTTCTGGAGTCTAACTTCTTGAGTTCTTTATATATATTGGATATTAGCCCTCTATCTGATGTAGGGTTGGTGAAGATCTTTTCCCAATTTGTTGGTTGCCGATTTGCCCTTTTGATGGTGTCCTTTGCCTTGCAGAAACTTTGTAATTTTATGAGGTCCCATTTGTCAATTCTTGATCTTAGAGCATAAGCTATTGGTGTTCTGTTCAGGAACTTTCCCCCTGTACCGATGTCCTCAAGGGTCTTCCCCAGTTTCTCTTCTATTAGCTTCAGAGTGTCTGGCTTTATGTGGAGGTCCTTGATCCATTTGGATTTGAGCTTAGTACAAGGAGACAAGGATGGATCAATTCCCATTCTTCTGCATGCTGACCTCCAGTTGAACCAGCACCATTTGTTGAAAAGGCTATCTCTTTCCATTGGATGTTTTCAGCCCCTTTGTCGAGGATCAAGTGGCCATAGGTGTGGGGGTTCATTTCTGGATCTTCAATCTTGTTCCATTGATCTGCTTGCCTGTCACTGTACCAATACCATGTAGTTTTTGACACTATTGCTCTCTAGTATTGCTTGAGGTCAGGGATACTGATACCACCAGATTTTCTTTTATTGTTGAGAATAGTTTTAGCTATCCTGGGTTTTTTGTTATTCCAGGTGAATATGAGGATTGATCTTTCCAACTCTGTGAAGAATTGAGTTGGGATTTTGATGGGTATTGCATTGAATCTGTATGTTGCTTTTGGCAAAATGGCCATTTTAACTATATTAATCCTGCCGATCCATGAGCATTGGAGGTTTTTCCATTTTTTGAGGTCTTCTTTCATTTCCTTTTTCATAGTCTTGAAGTTCTTGTCATATAGATCTTTCACATGTTTGGTAAGAATCACCCCAAGGTACTTTATACTATTTTTGGCTATTGTGAAGGGGGTCATTTCCCTAATTTCTTTCTCAGCCTGCTTATCCTTTGAGTATAGGAAGGCTACTGATTTGCTTGAGTTGATTTTATAACCTGCCACTTTGCTGAAGTTGTTTATCAGCTGTAGATGTTCTCTAGTGAAGTTTTTTGGATCACGTAGGTAGACTATCATATCATCTGCAAATAATGATAGTTTGACTTCTTCCTTTCCAATTTCTATCCATTTGACCTCCTTATGTTGTCTAATTGCCTGAGCGAGTACCTCAAGTACAATATTGAAAAGATAAGGAGAAAGGGGGCAGCCCTGTCTAGTCCCTGATTTTAGTAGGATTGCTTCAAGTTTCTCTCCATTTAGTTTGATGCTGGCTACCGGTTTGCTGTATATTGCTTTTACTATGTTTAGGTATGGGCCTTGAATTCCTGTTCTTTCCAAGACTTTAAGCATGAAAGGATGCTGAATATTGTCAAATGCTTTTTCAGCATACAATGAAATGACCATGTGGTTTTTTTCTTTGAGTTTGTTTATGTAGTGGATTGCATTGATGGATTTCCATATATTGAACCAACCCTGCATCCCTGAGATAAAGCCTACTTGATCATGGTGGATGATCATTTTGATGTGATCTTGAATTAGGTTGGCAAAAATTTTATTGAGTATTTTTGCATCGATGTTCATAAGGGAAATTGGTCTGAAGTTCTCTTTCTTTGTTGGATCTTTGTGTGGTTTTGGTATCAGCATAATAGTGGCTTCATTGAAGGAATTGGGTAGTGTTCCTTCTGTTTCTATTTTGTGGAAGAGTTTGAAGAGTATTGGTGTTAGGTCTTCTTTGCAGGTCTGATAGAATTCTGCACTGAAACCATCTGGTCCTGTGCTTTTTTTGGTTGGAAGACTTTTTATGACCCCTTCTATTTCTTTAGGGGTTATAGGACTGTTTAGATGGTCTATTTGGTCCTGATTTAATTTTGGTATTTGATATCCGTCAAGGAAATTGTCCATTTCCTCCATGTTCTCCAGTTGTGTTGAGTATAGGCTTTTGTAGTAGGATCTGATGATTTTTTGGATTTCCTCAGTTTCTGTTGTAATATCTCCCTTTTCATTTCTAATTTTGTGGATTTGGATACTTTCTCTGTGCCCTTTGGTCAGTCTGGCTAAGGGTTTATCTATCTTGTTGATTTTCTCAAAGAACCAGCTCCTGGACTCATTGATTCTTTGTATGGTTCTCTTTGTTTCCACTTGATTGATTTCAGCCCTGAGTTTGATTATTTCCTGTCTTCTACTCCTCCTGGGTGAAATAGCTTCTTTTTGTTCCAGGGCTTTCAGGTGTGTCATTAAGCTACTAGTGTATGTTCTCTCCATTTTCTTTTTGGAGGCACTCAGGGCTATGAGTTTTCCTCTTAGCACTGCTTTCATTGTGTCCCAAAGATTTGGGTATGTTGTGCCTTCATTTTCATTAAATTCTAAAAAGTCTCTGATTTCTTTCTTTATTTCTTCTTTGGCCAAGTTGTCATTGAGTATTGTTCAGCCTCCATGTGTATGTGGGCTTTCTGTTGTTTTTGTTGCTATTGAAAACCACTCTTACACCATAGTGATCTGATAAACGGCATGGGATTAGTTCGATCTTCTGGTATTTGTTGAGTTCTGTCTTGTGACCAATTATATGGTCGATTTTGGAAAAGGTACCATGAGGTGCTGAGAAAAGGCATATTCTTTTGCTTTAGGGTGAAATGTTCTATAAATATCAGTCAAATCCAATTGGTCCAAAGCTTCAATTAGTTTTACTGTGTCCCTGTTTAGCTTCTGTTTTCCTGATCGGTCCATTGAGGAGAGTGGAGTGTTGAAGTCTCCCACAATTATTGTGTTATGTGAAATGTGTGCTTTGAGCTTTAGTAAAGTTTCTTTTACGAATGAGGGTGCCCTTGCAATTGGCACATAGATGTTCAGAATTGAAAGTTCTTCTTGGTGGATTTTTCCTTTGACCAGTAAGAAGTGTCCCTCAGTGTCTCTTTTGATGACTTTAGGTTGAAAGTCAATTTTATCTGACATTAGAATGGCTACTCCAGCTCGTTTGCCGAGACCATTGGCTTGTAAAATTGTCTTCCAGCCTTTTACTCTAAGGTAGTTTTTGTCTTTGACATTTAGGTATGTTTCCTGTATGCAGTAAAATGTAGGGTCCTGTTTCCTTATCCAGTCTGTTAGTCTATGTCTTATTGTTGGGGAATTGAGTCCATTGATGTTAAGAGATATTAAGGAATAGTGATTATTACTTCCTGTCATTTTTGGTGTTATTTTTATATTTGAGTGATTATCTTCTTTTGGGTTTGATGAAGGTTACTATCTTGCTTTTTCCAGCGTGTAGTTTCCCTCCTTGTATTGGGGTTTTCCTCCTATTATTCTTTGCAGAGCTGGGTTTGTGGAAAGATATTGTGTAAATTTGGTTTTGTCATGGAATATCTTGGTTTCTCCATCTATTGTGGTTGAGAGTTTTTCTGGGTATAGTAGTCTTGGCTGACATTTGTGTTCTCTTAGAGTCTTCATGAGATCTGCCCAGGATCTTCTAGCTTTCATGGTCTCTGGTGAGAAGTCTGGTGTGATTGTGATAGGTCTTCCTTTATATGTTACTTGCCCTTTTTCTCTTACTGCCTTTAATATTCTTTCATTGTTTAGTGCATTTGGGGTTTTAATTATTATGTGGCGAGAGGTATTTCTGCTCAAGTCCAGTCTGTTTGGAGTTCTGTAGGCTTCTTGTATATTCATAGGCATCTCTCTCTTTAAGTTGGGAAAGCTTTATTCCATAATTTTGTTGAAGATATTTGCTGGCCCTTTCAGTTGTATATGTTCACTCTCATCTATACCTATAATCCTTAGGTTTGATCTTCTCATTGTATCCTGGATTTCCTGGATGTTCTGGGATACAAGCTTTTTGCATTTTGCATTTTCTTTGACTGTTGAGTCAATGGTTTCTATGGTATCTTCGGCATCTGAGATTCTTTCTTCCATCTCTTGTATTCTGTTGTTTATATTTGCATCTATGGCCCCTGATTTCTTCTCAAGGTTTTCTATCTTGAAAGTTGTCTCCCTTTGTGATTTCTTAGTTGTTTCTACTTTTGTTTTTAGATCCAGGATGGTTTTGCTCAATTCCATCATTTGTTTGTTTGTGTTTTCCTGTAATTCTTTAAGAGATTTTTGTGTTTCCTCTTTCATGACTTCTGCCTCTTGACTCAAGTTCTCCTGCATTTCTTTAAGGTTTTTTTTGCGTTTCTTCTTTATTGGCTTCTATCTCTTGAGCCTTATTCTCCTGCATTTCTTTAAGTGATCTTTGTATTTCCATTATACGTGTTTCTAGCTTATTCATGTTCCCCTGTATTTCTTTAAGAGATTCATTTATGTCCTTTTTGTGCTCTTCTAGCAGCATCATGACCAGTGATTTTAAATCCAAATCTTGTTTCTCTGGTGTGTTGGCATAACCAGGACTTGCTGATGTTGGAGAGTTTAGTTCAGATGCTGCCATATTGACTAGATTTCTGTTAGTAGTGTTCCTGAATTTGCCCTTTGCCATTTTGTCTTGTCTCTGGCTGGTATTTGAGCCTCCTGAGGGGCTCTGGGGCTATTTCTGCAACACTGGATAGCTGGGTTTCTCCTGTAGCAGATTGCTGATGTGCTGTTCTCCTCTTGGGTGCCCTTGCAGCCTTAGTGTGCTTTGCCCCAGATTGTGTCTGTGAACCAGATGGTGCCCGTTTACTCCTTTAGGGAGTGCTGAAGGGTGTATGCTGTGGGGACCTTTTCCATGTGCTGATCACTCTGCTGGGCAGAGGATCTCCCAACCGGGTTGGTGCATACAAGGCTGGCCTAGCTGCTCAGGCCCTGAGTCTAGGCAAAAGCCTGGGAGGCCAAGGTCTGAGCAAAGTTCCCCTTGGGCTATGACTGTTAATTGGGTCTGTCAGGTGGCCAGGATGGTGGGCATGTGCGCACTCCCTGAAAGTGCCAGGAGAGTCTGCTGGGCTAACAACCTCCTGGACGGGTTGACACACAGATGGCCCACTGAGCAGCCCAGTTCTTAGGGTCAGTCCAGGCCTGTTGGGGCCTAGACCCCCCGCTATGTTAGCCTTGGGCTGTACCTGTTAGCAGTCATTGCCTGCTATAACTCTCTGGTGTCCTATAGGCAAAATGGAGGCGCACGCCGGGCCTGGGCAAAAAACCTCATGGCTGGGTTGGCACCCCGATGGCCCCACGAACAGCCCAGGGCCTGGGTGCAGGCCAACGCCCATCGGGCTTAGACCCCCGCGATGTTGGCCTCGGGTTATGTTTGTGTACCTCAGTCTGTCTGATCTCTCTGGAGTCCAAGAACCAAGATCTATACCAGATTTTTTAATAGGGTTATTTGGTTCTCTGGGGTCTAACTTCTTGGGTTCTTTGTATATATTGGATATTAGCCCTCTGTCAGATTTAGGGTTGGTGAAGATTCTTTTCCAATCTGTTGGTTGCTGTTTTGTCCTTTTGACAGTGTCCTTTGTCTTACAGAAACTTTATAATAGTGAAGCAAAAAAACTCTACCAAAGAACTCCTACAGCTGATAAACAACTTCAGCAAAGTGGCTGGTTACAAAATCAACTCAAGAACATCAGTAGCCCTCTAATACTCAAAGGATAAGGAGACTGAGAAAGAAATTAGGGAAATGACACCCTTCACAATAGCCACAAACAACATAAAGTATCTTGGTGTGACTCTGACCAAGCAAGTGAAAGATCTATACAACAAGAACTTTAGATCTCTTAAGAAGGAAATTGAAGAAGACCTCAGAAAATGGAAAAATCTTCCATGCTCATGGATTGGCAGGATTAATATAGTTAAAGTGGCCATCTTGCCAAAAGCAATCTACAGATTCAATGAGATCCCCCATCAAAATCACAACTCAGTTCTTCATAGAATTAGAAAGAGAAATTCTCAAATTCATCTGAAATAGCAAAAAAACCCAGGATAGCTAAAACTATTCTCAACAGTAAAAGAACTTCTAGGGGAATCAGTATCCCAGACCTCAAACTTTACTACAGAGCAATAGTGATAAAAACTGCATGGTATTGGTACAATGACAGGCAAGAGGATCAATGGAATAGGATGGAAGACCCAGAAATGAACCTACACACCTATGGTCACTTGATCTTCGACAAAGGAGCTGAAAACATCCAATGGAAAAAAAGATAGCCTTTTTTTAATTTGATATATTTTTTATTTACATTTCAAATGATTTCCCCTTTTCTGCCCCCCCCCCACTCCCAGAAAGTCACATAAGCCCCCTTCCCTCCCCCTGTTCTCCCACCCACCCCTTCCCACTTCCCTGTTCTGGTTTTGCCCTATACTGCTACACTGAGTCTTTCCAGAACCAGGGGCCACTCCTCTGTTCTTCTTGTACATCATTTGATGTGTGGATTAGGTTTTGGGTATTCCAGTTTTCTAGGCTAATATCTACTTATTAGTGAGTGAATACCATGATTGATCTTTTGAGACTGGGTTACCTCAGTTAGTATAACGTTCTCTAGCTCCATCCATTTGTCTAAGAATTTCATGAATTCATTGTTTATAATGGCTGAATAGTACTCCATTGTGTATATATACCACATTTTTTGCATCCATTCTTCTGTTGAGGGATACATTTTACAGGAAGTTTAATTTCTGTAAAATATTTACAGAAACTTTGTAATTTTATGAGGTCCCATTTGTCAATTCTTGATCTTAGAGCATAAGATATTGGTGTTCTGTTCAGAAACTTTCCTCCTGTACTGATGTCCTCAAGGGTCTTCCCCAGTTTCTTTTCTATTAGCTTCAGAGTGTCTGGCTTTATGTGGAGGTCCTTGATCCATTTGGAGT
Organism: Apodemus sylvaticus; assembly: GCF_947179515.1. Classification (NCBI taxonomy): domain Eukaryota; kingdom Metazoa; phylum Chordata; class Mammalia; order Rodentia; family Muridae; genus Apodemus; species Apodemus sylvaticus. Next base: position 40,196,510 of record NC_067473.1, on the reverse strand, counting down.
TGAGCTTAGTACAAGGAGATAAGAATGGATCGCTTTGCATTCTTCTGCATGCTGACTTCCAATTGAACCAGCACCATTTGTTGAAAAGGCTAAGCTCAACTCCAAGTGGATCAAGGACCTCCACATAAATCCTGACACACTGAAACTAATAGAAAGGAAACTGGGGAAGACCCTTAAGGACATGGGCACAGGGGAAAAGTTCCTGAACAGAACACCAATAACTTACACTCTAAGATCAAGAATTGACAAATGGAAATTCATAAAATGACACAAAAGGGTTTTATCAGATAAACCGATTAGCACCTTCATCCCAAAATGATGTCTGCAGTTATGGCAATTAATTTTCTATGGTTAGTGGGGCCAACAACTCTGTGGTACTTTCATTTTGTAATCTATGTAAACTCATATAAACTCTCTGTCACATGTAACCTGGCTTGCTTGCTGATAATTTTCCATTTTTTTCTGTGATAAGCATTTTATATTTTTGTTCAATATATTCTTTTTTACATTTCAAATAATATCCCCATTTCCTGGATACCCCCTCCCCAAAAATCCCATAAGCCCTCTTGCCTCCCTCTGTTCCCCAATCACCCCCTTCCTGTTTCCCTATCTTGGTATTCCCCTATACTGCTGCACTGAGTCTTTCCAGGACCAGGAGCCTTTCCTTCCCTCTATCTTGGGCATCATTTGATATGTGAATTAGACAGGATCCTTCTTTGAACATTTAGGCTTACCCAATGACTAGCTGAATAGGTTATTGACTTAATACATAAATAGAGTCTCTTAACAAATTTTATGGGATTTCTGCTAAGATTCATTAAAATGTCTCAATTTTAATTTTTATTATTTAAATCTGTTTTAAATCTAAATCTATTTTGATCTTATTTCCCTTTCCTCAAAACATTCGAAGTCTTCTGCCAAAAACTAAGGAAACAAAGTAAAGCCAAACACAAAAACAAGACAAAAGAAACAAAAGGAAAAGAAATCCATCAAACTATAACCAAATAAAGCACACAAAAATAGTCTTGACTCCCAAATAATTCCTTCCTTCCTTCCTTCCTTCCTTGTTTCTTTGTTTCTTTCTCTTTCTTTCTTTCTTTCTTTTCTTTCTTTCTTTCTTTCTTTCTTTCTTTCTTTCTTTCTTTCTTTCTTTCTTTCTTTCTTTCTTTCTTTCTTTCTTTCTTTTCCCTTACTTCTTTCTTTTTCTTTCTTTCTCTTTTCTTCCTTCCTTCCTTCTTTCTTTTTTCTCTCTTTCTTTTTGTTTTTCTTTCTTTCTTTTTTCTTTCTGTTACTTTTTGCTTTCATTCTTCTCTCACTGTATTCTGATCACAGCAGTTCCTTATCTCTTCACTTTTCCCAGTCCTCCCCCTCACTATTTCTCTACAATAATTCTACTCCTCTTCCCTTTCCCAGGCCTCCTAGCGGTATCAACTAAACAGGGCATAACAAGTTATAATAAAACTAGGCACAAACCTTTATATCAAGGATAGAAAAGGCAACTCGGTAGGCAACTCAGAAAGGGAAAGAATTTCAAGAGCAGGTATGAGTCAGAGGCGCCTACCACTCCCACAGTTAGGAGTCCTACAAGAATACTAAGCTACACAAGCATAATGCATACGCAGAGGACCTGGCTCAGACTCATTCATGTTTCCCAGTTGTTGGCTCAGTCTCTGTGAGCCCTGCTTAATTGACACTGTGGGCTGTGTTCTTGTGGTTCTCTTGACCCCTCTGGCTCCAGCAATCTCCCCCTACTCTGCTGCAGGTTTCCCCTGACTCTGCCTTCTGTCCAGCTGTGTATCTTTGCATTTGCTTCCTTAGTTGCTGGATGCCACCTCTCTGACAGTTGGGTTAGGAACCAATTAATGAGAATAGCAGGATATCATTAATAATCATTTCATTGAATTTTTTCACAGTTGTGTTTGCTTGTGTCCTGGATCTCTAGGGTATCCATAATCTGATTTGTGTCCATTGAGGCAGTGTCAAGTGTGGCCTTCCTTTTGTGGCATGGGTTTCAATTTAGACAAATACTGAGAGAGGCTACTAGAATGGGGGGGGGACATGTTGAACTTGGGAGAACTTAGAGGGCAATGTTAAAATACCTCTTGATAGGCAGGTGGATTTCTGAGTTCGAGGCCAGCCTGGTCTATAGAGTGAGTTCCAAAACAGCCAGGCTACACAGAGAAACTCTGTCTCAAAAAACACTAAAAAAAAATACCTCTTTATATAACTGACAATCATGCAATGCCCCCAACCACACACCGCTGCCAGCTGCAGGTTTCCATTCTCTTGGCCCTCTGCCCCTCTGGCCTGAGAGGTTCTATCTTGGTAACATCCCTGTAATTTGAAGTATTCTTCTGCACTACAGTTCATAGGTGTTCTTGTAATCTTATGCCATCATGACCAGTAATGAATTGGCCACTGACCCCAAACGGCCATCCTCTTCTAGGATCTGGTATGGTCTGTGCACTTTGATTTATAAACACTTTCATTCCATTTCCAAGTAAGTACTCACAAGAACTTCAGATTCATGGCCCTCCTATCACTTGGCAAAATCCTAGGAGGAAACAAAAAGGCAAGCATAGATTTCCATTATGCAACAATAACTTTCTAAGTTTCATTGATATCTTCAGAATCAGAATCATAAAATCATAGCCTCTCCAGAATTTCAGGCTTCTCTTGAAATCAAACTAAGTACAAGAAGCAAAAACACATACATACTCATATCTGCACATAACTACTCTACCATCTAACTATCCAACCATCTCTCTCTCTCTCTCTCTCTCTCTCTCTCTCTCTCTCTCTCTCTCCCTACCTACCTATCATCTATCTATCATCTATCTATCATCTATTATCTATCTTCAGTGTGCCTTTAGCTATGTTCTAATATTAAACAATATACTCAATAACGATTGGTAAGTTGTAAGTTAAAACTGGATAAAAAAAGATTACTTAAGAATTTTTTTTAGATCTATTTTCATTTATTTTCTTCTTTTTGAAATTTGTTTTATTCGATATAATTTATTTACATTTCAAATGATTTCCCCTTTTCTAGCCCCCCCCCCCACTTCCCGAAAGTCCCGTAAGCCCCCTTATCTTCCCCTGTCCTCCCTCCAACCCCTTCCCAGTTCCCCATTCTGGTTTTGCCGAATACTGTTTCACTGAGTCTTTCCAGAACCAGGGACCACTCCTCCTTTCTTCTTGTATCTCATTTGATGTGTGGATTATGTTTTGGGTATTCCAGTTTTCTAGGTTAATAACCACTTATTAGTGAGTGCATACCATGATTCACCTTTTGAGTCTGGGTTACCTCACTTAGTATGATGTTCTCTAGCTCCATCCATTTGCCTAAGAATTTCATGAATTCGTTGTTTCTAATGGCTGAATAGTACTCCATTGTGTAGATATACCACATTTTTTGCATCCACTCTTCTGTTGAGGGATACCTGGGTTCTTTCCAGCATCTGGCAATTATAAATAGTAGAGCATGTATCCTTATTACATGGTGGGGAATCCTCTGGGTATATGCCCAGGAGTGGTATAGCAGGATCTTCTGGAAGTGAGGTGCCCAGTTTTCGGAGGAACCGCCAGACTGATTTCCAGAGTGGTTGTACCAATTTGCAACCCCACCAGCAGTGGAGGAGTGTTCCTCTTTCTCCACAGCCTCTCCAACACCTGCTGTCTCCTGAATTTTTAATCTTAGTCATTCTGACTGGTGTAAGATGAAATCTTAGTGTTGTTTTGATTTGCATTTCCCTAATGACTAACAAAGTTGAGCATTTTTTAAGATGCTTCTCTGCCATCCGAAGTTCTTCAGGTGAGAATTCTTTGTTTAACTCTGTACCCCATTTTTTAATAGGGTTGTTCGGTTTTCTGGAGTCTAACTTCTTGAGTTCTTTATATATATTGGATATTAGCCCTCTATCTGATGTAGGATTGGTGAAGATCTTTTCCCAATTTGTTGGTTGTTGATCTGTCCTCTTGATGGTGTCCTTTGCCTTACAGAAACTCTGTAACCTTATGAGGTCCCATTTGTTAATTCTTGCTCTTAGTGAGGTCCCATTTGTTAATTCTTGCTCTTTGAGCATACGCTATTGGTGTTCTGTTCAGAAACTTTCTCCCTGTACCGATGTCCTCAAGGGTCTTCCCCAGTTTCTTTTCTATTAGCTTCAGAGTGTCTGGCTTTATGTGGAGGTCCTTGATCCATTTGGAGTTGAGCTTAGTACAAGGAGACAAGGATGGATCAATTCCCATTCTTCTGCATGCTGACCTCCAGTTGAACCAGCACCATTTGTTAAAAAGGCTATCTTTTTTCCATTGGATGTTTTCAGCCTCTTTGTCGAGGATCCAAATTAACAAACTTAGAAATGAAAAGGGAGATATAACAACGGAAACTGAGGAAATCCAAAAAATCATCAGATCCTACTACAAGAGCCTGTACTCAACACAACTGGAGAATCTGGAGGAAATGGACAATTTCCTTGACAGATACCAAATACCAAAATTAAATCAGGACCAACTAGAACATCTAAACAGTCCCATAAAGCCTAAAGAAATAGAAGGAGTCATAGAAAGTCTTCCAACCAAAAAAAGCACAGGACCAGATGGTTTCAGTGCAGAATTATACCAGACCTTCAAAGAAGAGTTAACACCAATACTCTTCAAACTATTCCACAAAATAGAAACAGAAGGAACACTACCCAATTCCTTCTACGAAGCCACAATTACGCTGATACCAAAGCCACACAAAGATCCAACAAAGAAAGAGAACTTCAGACCAATTTCCCTTATGAACATCGATGCAAAAATACTCAATAAAATTCTTGCCAACCGAATCCAAGAACACATCAAAACGATCATCCACCATGATCAAGTAGGCTTTATCCCAGGAATGCAGGGTTGGTTCAATATACGGAAATCCATCAATACAATCCACTACATAAACAAACTCAAAGAACAAAACCACATGGTCATTTCATTGGATGCTGAAACAGCATTTGACAAAATTCAGCATCCTTTCATGCTTAAAGTCTTGGAGAGAACAGGAATTCAAGGCCCATACCTAAACATAGTAAAAGCAATATACAGCAAACCGGTAGCCAGCATCAAACTAAATGGAGAGAAACTTGAAGCAATCCCACTGAAATCAGGGACCAGACAAGGCTGCCCCCTTTCTCCTTATCTTTTCAATATTGTACTTGAGGTACTAGCTCGGGCAATTCGACAACATAAGGAGGTCAAAGGGATACAAATTGGAAAGGAGGAAGTCAAACTATCATTATTTGCAGACGACATGATAGTCTACCTAAGTGACCCAAAAAACTCCACTAGAGAGCTCCTACAGCTGATAAACAGCTTCAGCAAAGTGGCAGGTTATAAAATCAACTCAAGCAAATCAGTGGCCTTCCTATACTCAAAGGATAAGCAGGCCGAGAAAGAAATTAGGGAAATGACCCCCTTCACAATAGTCACAAACAGTATAAAGTATCTTGGGGTGACTCTTACCAAACATGTGAAAGATCTGTATGACAAGAACTTCAAGACTCTGAAGAAGGAAATGGAAGAAGACCTCAAAAAATGGGAAAACCTCCCATGCTCATGGATCGGTAGAATCAATATAGTTAAAATGGCCATTTTGCCAAAAGCAATATACAGATTCAATGCAATACCCATCAAAATCCCAACTCAATTCTTCACAGAGTTAGAAAGAGCAATTATCAAATTCATCTGGAACAACAAAAAACCCAGGATAGCTAAAACTATTCTCAGCAACAAAAGAAAATCTGGGGGAATCAGTATCCCTGACCTCAAGCAATACTACAGAGCAATAGTGTTAAAAACTGCATGGTATTGGTACAGTGACAGGCAGGAGGATCAATGGAACAGGATTGAAGATCCAGAAATGAACCCACACACCTATGGCCACTTGATCCTCGACAAAGAGGCTGAAAACATCCAATGGAAAAAAGAATTTTAATAATAGATTTAAGTGTCTCCATTTTGTGGTATTTGCTAATAAGCACAGTCCTTATTAGATGCACACACACACACACACACACACACACAGACACCTTCTTGGAGAAGCTTGTTTGTTGTGGGGTAGGGCTGATGAAGCATTGGGGAGCTAATTTCTAACCGGCTTAATCCATTCGTTAGTTTCTTGTGTTTGATGAGGTTATAATGCATCACTAGATGCATATTTTCTCCAGATAAGATGTCTCAAGGTAAAGTAATTAAGGAAAGCAGAATTTAAAGAGGTTGACAAAGTATAAAGAGGAAATTTACATAATTTCATTTTCTGTCCTCTTATTTTTCCCCATATATGAAATATACACAGCCATAGAAGCTTTCCCTATGGTGGAAAGATTATCTTTTGAAAGGTAATAAGTAAGGCTGAAATGCTAGTTCTTATGGAGTTTGCTTTTCTATGGGATTAGACATTTTGAATCTTACTATGCTATGGAATGGTGGAATTGCAGATAGAGCCATAACCAACAATTTAGGGAAGTATGATTGCAACCTAAGGTTAGGTATTTAGAGACATATCTGACCTAAGTCCCAAGTAACTTGTGCTCAGTGGTTAAAGTCTAAGGTGTGAAATTTATGAGAAAGGCAGAACTCAGAGTCCAAGTCTCCAATGAAGAGTCATGATTGACAGATTCAATACATATAATATTATAGCCAAACAAATCAAAAAATCATTTCAAAATTATACAGATAACAATCACTGATAGAGACATAAACAAATGCTCGTAGTAATTCAAGGGATCATTTCTGAGATATTTCAAAGTAGATACAAATTGATTTTATTGTGACTCTATAGAGCATGAATTACATATTGATACATTCCCTTGTGAATAACACTCTAAAAACAAGTTAGCATGAATGCATGCCAGATGTAGCTCTCTGTCACTCATGAGCTCTAAATAGAAAAGTGCATTTGGTGTAAAAACGTTTAAAGAAATTGAATGCTCTGCATGTCTCAGTAAGACACTACATGCATTTATCTATTGTTTCTCAATTTATTTGTGGGGCGCCAAGTCTCTCACCCAACCTCGAGTTCAATAATTCATAGAAGCTCCTGGTCAACAAGTCCCATAGATCCATTTGTCTTTGCCTCCCCCTTTGGGTTTAAAGCTGTGCCACTGTGTGTGGTTCCCTTACACACGGGTGATAAGAATCAAAACTCAGGCCCCGATGCTTATGTGAGAAGTATTACCCACGGAGCGTTCTGCCAAAGTCCCTCATCATGAGTTTTCAAGACTGTATTATTTGGAACATTAACAGTCATGCAAATGGTGACCTCCTTGCTTCTCTCTATTGACAATATAAGGTAGGAAATATCTTCGAATGGCTCATTTCTGCCAACTTTCTTTACCACTGGAGTTATGACTTTTGGCTTTGTGAGTGGGGTTAACAGTGCCAAGTCAGGTCTGACTACCACTTAGTAAATTAAATGCAGGGGAGTTTGGCAGATGTTTGGCTGTTTTTTTGACAGTGTGGTAGTATTTACTGTGTCTTGTCCACAGTATAGAAATTTAGCTAAATTTCAAAGGTTCAGGAAAAACACACATTGTGACACAAATCCTTTAAAATATTTAGAGAGGCACAAAGAAGAAAATTAAAATCATCTGTAATTCTTTACTTTTAGTTAGTGTCTACTATCCTTTCTGGTCACACATAAAATGAATGTCCATAAATATATATGAAAAATTGTATAATCTCTTTAATTCTTGCTACTTTAACACATTTAGTTGTCCCCAAGTTTTATTTTGAGTTCTGCTGACCTTGTTGTTTTACAAAATTTGTTATCACAAGAATATGCATCATTCTTGATGCTCCTTTATAAATATAATATTTTGGTAAACATAACTGCTTTCCTCTTAATTTAACCAAAGCTAATTTATTTCAATTAATTCATCTAATATACTTACAGTTCCTTGGAACATATCAGTAGTAAGGCATATATGTCATAACTAGTGAGAATACAGGAAAAGAAGCACATTTTGGAGGTCATAAGTAAGTTTACTATGTTCAACATAGTGCTGGTTTTGTGAGTATAAACACATACCAAATGATAGCAGCAGTTATGCCTTTATTATTCCAAGTTTATTATATTTCACTTGTGTATCTATCTACAAAGCTATTTTTTTAAAAAAGGATAACCTAAAAAACAGATTTGTAAAGCATATTCGAATACAGAATAAACTATGAGCACATAGGAAAGTCTGTCTCTTCATTATGAACATGTCATTGAATACCTTCCATATATGTTGAGAGGATAATAAAATGTAAGCAAGGCTCCGCTATGCAATGGAATAGGAAAAACATAGGTGATGGCTGGGAACTTCAGTCAAAGAGGAGAAACAAAATTCATGATTATGAATTGTGAAAGAAAATGATGGGTAGTCCTTTGAACAATATTTTTAAAGGAAGAAAACATAAAAAAAGACAAAAGAGAAGGGAGTGGAATATTAAGAAAAGAAGGTAGAGAATCAGAGCAGACCAAAGGCTAAAGAACCACAGCGTCACATGCTATCCTAAAGGCTAAGATTTTAAAGTAAGTCTGTGATACTCTTTTGTGCAAGCACACACCCATTGTACGAATGTGTATGTTTAACTTACTGTGGCTGTTGTGCAGGAAAGGGTTTGTACATAATTCAAGAATTAACGTTGCAGTCTGTGCAGTAAGTGCTGTATTAGTTTCATGATGTCTGATGCTAACTTTTCATTGCTGCTCCCCACACAGGCATTTAACAAGCAGACTCCATCAACCTCCTTGATTAATTGTAGACGGCAAGGAAAAAAAATAGGAAGACAATATTATGCCTCAGATGTTCTAAGTTAGAAAATCCCGAACATGACAGTTAACTTTCATTGAGACTTTTAACACTCGAAATAACAGCAAGCTAAGAACGCAGTTCAGTTGCAGAATATAAGGAGCTTGCATGGCAATGGAATAAATGACTCAAGTAAGCAGATGCATGGATTTGTACCCGAGCAGATGGACTGGAGAATTGGCTTTGGAAAGAAGTTAGAGTGATGTAGTTTTAGACCAAGACTGGAGACAGGCTTACATTTACAACATTGGTAGAGAATGTGAATAGAATCGGAGAATCAGCCAAGACTCCAGTAAGGAAGCTGGCACCAACCAAAGAGCTAGAAAGTTGCTTACAAGTCAGAAGAGAGAAAGATCAGAAATTGCCCACATGTGGCTTAGTGTAGGATTCCATCTTTTTTTATTTCAGCACTAAAATGCAAAATAAGCAGAAACTTTGGGGTTTAGAAGTCCAAAATGTATTCTCTTAAGATCTTAGAGACTGCACGTCTGACATCCACATTCGAGGGTTAAGAGGTGGTGTGGTAGGACTCATAGCTTCTGAAAGCGGTAGAGGAAAGCCTGTCTCTAGTTTCTAGAAACCAGCTTTAGTCCATAGTTTCTGGCCCCTTCCTCAAACTATGTCACATAACTGCTCTTTGCCTATAGCAGTTTCTCTCTCCCTTGTCCAAAGTCACATGATACATCACCTAGATCACCAAGATAGTCCAAGGTACTCTGTTTAGACTGTTTCCCAGTTGATTCCAGATTGTCAAGAAAGTACATAGTTTCTTTACTTTATAGATAGTAAATTTATTAAAATTATACAACATTTTGTATGCTTATGGGCATGTGTTTCTGTATGTACACCTGATTGAGTAAAGGATCATTGGAAGGCCAATGGATTATGTTGTATGCCTTCCCTAATCTCTCTCTCTCTCTCTCTCTCTCTCTCTCTCTCTCTCTCTCTCTCTCTCTCTCTCTCTCTCTCTCTCTCTTGTTTTTTGAGACATGAGACTCTCACTGAACATTCAGTTCACTTCTTCTTCAAAGTAATCTACCTCAAGATCCAGCTACAAAGTTCTTAGACATATATCCAAAAGATGGCTTATCCTACCACCAAGCCACTTGTTCAATTGTGTTCATTGTGACTATTCATAATAACCAAAAATTTGAAACAACCTTGATGTCCCTCAATATATAAAAGAATAAAGAAAATTTAGTTCATTTACACAGTGGAATATTATGTAGTTAACAAACAAATGAAATCATTAAATTTACAGATAAATGGATGGAAAAAAAGAAGAATCATTCATCATTCAGATTGAAGTAACCAAGACACAGAAAGACAAATATGGTATGTATTTCCTTATATGTGGATAGTAACTGTTAAGAATAAGCAAGCTGTAAATCACAGAGATTAGGTGTAGAGTGCTATGGGATGCATAAAGATCTCTCTGGGAAAGGGAAATAGAGTAGATAGCTGTGATTGAATGAGGGGAGAGTGGTGAGGATCAAACTGGGAATGGAGGAAAGAGGGGGAGAAGAGGCAGCTAAAACTAAGGGCCATTATATATGGAAGAGGTCTTATGGGACTTTTGGGGCATGGGGAGTCAGGAAAGGGGATATCATTTGAAATGTAAATAAAAAATATATTGAATAAAAAAGATGTACAAAGGAAATTTAATATAATAGAAGCTTCCTACAGTATATACATCTATAAAGGTCATCTAAAGGAGATTGCCAAATAACAAAGGGGAAAGATCCTTACCCATCTGGATATCTCTTGTCATTAACTATCACTTCCAGTATCAGGAATGGGTTACATCTGACTAAGTTGTTGGCCAAAGGGGTACTATGGAAACTCCTAAAACACCATAATTGTTTCTTAAAACTAAACATTGCCCTTCACAAACTGATGTCAGGGCCCTATTGCTGAAGACAACACCTACAAAACTTGCTGAAAATGGAGAAGTTGAGATGGTCTTCACTCCTACATGCTAGTTTCTTTGGTACAGGAAGGTACTCTGTTTGGTACCCAAAGAGGAATGTGAACACCAGCCCATCTTCAAATGCTTCTGTCTACAATGATACCCTATCTGCAAGATAGGCTAGTGCAGTGGTGGAACAAAGCTTCTGAGAATAAACAGGCAATGTCTATATTTGAAGTCCACTTCATGAAATGGAACCCATCCTCACCACTACTTGGGTGTCCAAGAACGTAAGACTAGATAGGACATGGACTGGGAGAAAACCAAATTCTACTTGATTAAAGGAATTTAGCAATAAAATGACTTCTCATGACATTCTGCTATATTAATAGAGCTGTGCCTTCTTTGCTCGGACATCATCAGAGAAGCTTCCGCCTGAAGCAGATGGCGAATGAGAGCCAATGTCAGATATTACGCAGAGTGAAAGCCCTTAGAACATTCAACTCAAATAGGATGACTCCATCAAACCCTTTCCCTCAGTTCTCAGAGAACTCTTGGAAGAGGTGGCAGAAAGAGTATAAGATCCACAAAGGATGGGAGATACATGGTCTTCTAAACACAACAGGGCCTATGCACATGAGAACTCAGACTAAGAGACCATGCACAGAGCCTTCAAGGGTCTGTAGCAGGTGGGCGCCTAGAGCTTAAAGACGTGAACTCATGCTTCCATACCTATCCCTGAAGCCATCTCCAACTAATACCCATTTGTAAATGAAATTTTAATCATCTGAAAGAGAATCTTATTGGAAAAACAAATTATTCTTAAGGTGATTCCTTATGCCGAGGAGTAGAAGACCAACATAAAATTAACTCAATTGCAATGTTTGAGGTTCCTTGTCTCATAATGTTATCAGAGTGCGTTCTCTCTTTCTCTCTCTCTTTCTCTCTCTCTCTCTCTCTCTCTCTCTCTCTCTCTCTCTCTCTCTCTCTCTCTCTCTCAATTTTATTCATTATTTAATGTAATAATTATTTATTTTTCTTATTTATTTACAATACTGGTTCTTTGCATAAATATGATGGCTTCCAGATCTGTATTTTTACAGAATTCATGACTGTGCAAATGAGTGAAACCCTGTGCTTATTTCTGTTCTTTGTGCCTTTTTTTTTTTGGATTCTTCTTCTTTTGTTTGTTTGTTTGTTTGCCCCCTATGATGTATTTTCTTTTATTTTATTCTATTACACTTTATTGCTAGCCATTAGATGCCTGTTTGTTTTCTAATGAAAGACAGAATGGGGGTCGATCCAAATAGAAGAGGAAATATAGGAGAACTAGGAGAAGAGGGAGGGGAAGACATCATCAGAATATAGTGTATTATATATTTTAAACAAAACAAAAAATCATTCTTTTTAAACTACCTGGCTGCCCAGGAATAAGGGTCCTCCTGTCTCCTCTTCCACAGATCTGGGACTACAAGTGTCCACTAGTAGTGCTCTCTTTTATGTGTGAGTTGGGAATTGAACTCAAGTCCCTATATTTGTGCATCAGGACTTTTACTCAGAGAGCTGTGTCTCCATCCCCATACACCATGACTTCTTTATATTTATATCCCAAAGAAATGTTTTAAACTAGTTCCTAGAATTCAGAAATGAACAACAAGTTTGGCCAAAGGAAACTCTGGTTTTGTTAATTGTAATAATGCTTTCCTTCATATTTTGATCCTTCCCGACTGAATTTTGAATGACTTTAAATTTTTGCTCATATTTCACTAAACTATTCTGTATTTCTAATGGCATCTAGTGCCTTGCTTTTACTCAAAATTTGCCTTGGATAGTCCCTTTACAATTGTGTCTTCTCACATAATTGTCATTTCTATATTTCAGAGGTAAAGTAGGCTCTGGCTTCTTTTGGGTTAGAAGATATGCGTACATTTTGTAAAACTGATGGCTACTAATCTCTCACTAGAGTGGGTGTGTATGTGTATATGTAGTAAACATGTATGTATGTACATAAATGTTGATAAGATAGACAAAATGAAATTTTAAAACAGAATTTTCCTTACAGATATTTTATGTAGATGGTATAATTTTCAGCATATATCATTTAATTATATATGTATATATATGTATGTGTATGTGTATGATATGTATATGTATGTGTATGTGTATATATGTATATGTGTGTGTGTGTATATATATATATATATATATATATAGAGAGAGAGAGAGAGAGAGAGAGAGAGGAAGAGAGATCATTTGTTGTGAAGGAATTTATCTGTTCTGCCCAGGGAGTGGCACTAGTATAGGGTGGCCCTGTTGGAGTAGATGTGGCCTTGTTGGAGTAGGTAGGTCACTGTGGGCATGGGCTTCAATGCCATAATCCTAGCCGCCAGGAAGTCCGTATTCTACTAGGAGCCTTCAGATAAATATGTAGAATTCTCAGCTCCTCCTGCACCATGCTGGCCTGGATGCTGCCATGTTCCCATCTTGATAATAATGGACTAAGCTTCTGAATCTGTAAACTAGCCCCAATTAAATGTTGTCCTTGTAAGAGTTGCCTTGGTCATGGTATCTGTTCACAACAGTAAAACCCTAACTAATATATTTATTATCATAGTATTGAGGATTGTAACTGCACTTATAAGTGCTAGGGACCATTATGTACCTTAACATGTAGGTACAGAGAACCAAATCCTGATCTGCTGATTTTCTGCAAGAGCAGCAGGTGTCCTTGATTGCTGAACCATCTCACCAGCCCTGTAACTTTTATATTGAAAACCCATCATCACTGAGTTCCACCTTAAAATGTTTGGAATAATATAGTTCTAAAATTTTCTAATGAGTGTACAAAATGGCATTTTTTATAAAGCATGGACACAAAGATGAGAAACAAATGGAAATTCTTGCTATTATTTTCTTAATGTCATTACTTTCCATACTTTTAATATTATATAGCACAAACTTTAAAAGCTTTCAAGCTCTACCACAGGCCCGCTCTACTCTCTTTCAAAATCACAGCTGCTTTTCACTAATTGTTGTATGCATACACACACACACACACACACACACACACACACATGTATTCTTAAATGTAACATCTTAAATCCATATACTGGTACCTGTATGGATGTTTTCAAGGCTGGATATGTGACACTGGTCAAACAATGGGTGTGTTCTTGTCTGATACAATCTCTCCCTCTCTTAGCTTTCCTCAGTTGCCTTTATAAACTTTATACATTTGTGCACAGTTGAGGCCACATGGGCTTTTCCAGTTTGGCATGTTCTTTTAAATAAACATTTTCCCCTAAACAATCTAAGATCATCTAAATATTTCATATTTTTATTTCACTTTATTGCATCAAACTCTATCTTCAGCTTCCTCCAAGAGATCCAATGTTTTGTCATGGCTCCTCCACATGAGCTCCACTGCTAAATTATTTTTAGGTACCAACTATTTGTCCATTCACCTGCTGTTCCTTTCAGTCCTGTTCATTCTCCTAGATATAGCTTGTCTTATCTGAGCTCTTTTTAAAGCTACTGCTAAATTATCTGAGTGGGTTTTCATAATTCTATAATATCTTTAGTGACATAATATTCGGTCCAACTTCTTGTCGGCTACTTCTGATAGCCAGGGATCTACTTTTTGTGTGACTGGCCATTGCTACATTTTCCATTTTCTTACTCAATTCTAGCCTTTTCTTCAGCTTATTCTTATTCTAATAAATTAGTTTTTATTTTCTGTTTTGATTTTTACAAAATTGTATGCAGGTAACATTTGTATAAAAATAAAAATAATACTTTAGAAATTATTGAGATACAATGACTTTTCACTAGAGACACAGAAGAATCTAGAATGGGGACAATGATGAGTCTGGGCTGATGACTGTGAAGTAGAACTAGAATAGGAACGAGCTCAATACTGAAAGAAAGTCTGGAGAGAAAAACAGATCAAAACATGCTCTGAATACAAGATATATTATCATATCTAATGTAGGAAAAGGAAAGAATAGGCACTTTATGCCTTCTAAAAGTAAAGTGTTTCATGGTATTAATTTCCAAGACTTTAATATTTGAATCTTTTTTTGAGTTCTACCCTTTGATGTCTAAAAAAGAAACCTACTAAGCATATAAAATTAAAACACATTGCAATAGGAAAGAAGAAATATTTCCTAATATTAGAGTCTTATAAGACCAGTGGTTCTCCACCTACCTAATGTCTGCAACCCTTTAATGCAAATTCAGATGTTATGGAGAACACCAACCATAAAATTATTTCATTACTACTTCATAAGTGTAATTTTGCTACTGTTACAACTCACAATGCACATATGTGATATGCAGAATATCTGATATGCAATCCCCAAAGGGGTCACAATCTACAAGCTGAGAACCATTGTTAAAGACAGTCACTGTTAAGGCTTTTGTGAATTACTCAAATGTAAAAATGTATTTGCACAGACATTTGCACAATCCACTTAGCCACTTTAGCATGGTTACTATATTGCGAGCAAAAAACCTATAGCCTGAGTTTTATATTTTCCATTTAACCAGTCACCATTGATTTGTTTTACCTTATCATTATATAAACTTTATAAATATATTTGTGTTTTTTAATATTTTTATTTTCTATATTCTTTGTTTACATTCCAAATGATTTCCCCTTTCCCGGATCCCCCCTCCCCATATGTCCCATAATAAATATATTTGTGCCTACCTGATATTCGACTTTCTTTGCCATTTATTGTATTTTATAACCTATATATTATTTCCACTTATATATTGTTCCTGATATGTTTCAAAACTAGCTTCTATGTCTATATTATTTGTATTCAGAGTTCTATTCAAATAAATTCATGTCAGAAATTACAAGATAAAATATGAAAAATATAGCTATTTGAAAATTCATGATATGTCTTGTCAAATGTTTTCTATGATATTTGGCCAACTTCAGTTTATGGCAGTGACTTTTGAGACATACAGTTCGCTATGCTCGCATAAGCAGAGAGCATTAAATTGGTAACAAGTTATTAAAAGCAAAATGTATGCCAATTCCTTAAAATAATGACTACCAGCAAGATCTAAGCCAGATCATTGTGCGGGATTTGAAATCATAAATGCCAGGACTGAGGAACATGATCTCTGAATCTCTTTTCCACCTGGAAACATAAAAATAGCAGAAGTTGAGAGAAGATCCGAGAGCAGATCATGGAATCCATTTGACTTTGGAGGGAACTGCTAAGTGCTGCTAGACTGCTATGCAGCAATCAGAGGCACCTTCAGACGAAGTGCTACTGAAATGCCCTCTTGTCAGTTCCAGTCTTTAACATCGGTCTCTGCAGTACTGGTAGGAAATGCTAAGATGTGTCCCAATCTAGTCGAGGAAGAAGTAGACTGGCTTTTTCTTCCTAGGAAAATTCCAACTTGATAAAATGGCTGCATACTTAAGAAGCAACCTCCACTTTCCCACAGAAGGAACCAGGGGAGAAAGAAGGCCCAGGCCAGGGAGGGCAGATTTCTTTCATTTTGTTTTGTTTATATTTACCAATTGTATGGTTTATTATCTTTTTCATAATATACATGCTAAATAGATATTATGAAAAAGGTTATTTATATATATCCACACATACATACACTTTAATTTTTTTAGTGTAGACATAGACCTTTTGTGTACAATTAAGTGAAATTTCATTCCTAGACATCACAAAACAATTTCATGCTGGGGAAATTGTATGGAAAGTGAGATTCCAGATACACAAGCTTATCGAACTTGCAGGGAGTCTGAACACCATTCTGTTTAGTCTCAGCTTTGTCCCTTGGTAATTAAGTGCCACAGAGAATCACTCCACCTCAGAATCTCAAGGCTTAAGTGGATGAAAGTTAAGAGCACTGGTGTGGATGAAAGGAAGGTGACAGATGAACTCAGTGGAGCTTTTCCATCTTAGCTTCGCCATCCTATGCGCATATCCCCCAACTTTGTGTTTTCAGCTATCTGCGGGGAAAGCACACTTGACACACTAGCCACAACACTCTCTAAAACGGGTAGACAATATGAGCAAGAGAAAAAGTTGGCATTTTCTTCTAAAGTATCAAGACTATTGAACAGGGAAAACTTTCAAGTTTCTAAAAATAATCTCCTGAGATGTTTTATGTTTTCCCCCAAAATATACTGCAGTTTTCTAAACTTTAACACATCCCATCTCTTTCCATCTAATACTGCATGGAAAGCAATGTGGGATCTTAATCATTCTGCCAGTCGAGTAAATTACCTGTCTTCTGTGACCATACTATCATAACACAGTGTTCTCTTTCATGCTACAGCCAGAAGATTTTGCTTGCTAGAAATTTGTCTCTCCCTTCTCTAAAATGTCCTTTAGGGATCTACCCATTCAATCCTCATTAACAACAAAGGCATGTATCTAAAGCAGTGTATAAAACTCCAGAGCAAGCAAGCACTAAAAGAATTCGGAGGGCTGGCCATCCTATCTGTGAATCTTCCAGGCCATGAGCAATTCAGCCTTGCAAAATTCAGGACAGAACTTTCCAAAGTGCTCAGGCCTAACCCTAAAATCCCTCCCTGCAAATCTTCAACTGTCTTCCCAACTGAATACAATTGATCCAATAAATAGAACCTCTCTATCATGTTTATATATCATGCTGTATGATACATCATTTAGCCCAGTCAAGACCAATAGCATAACTAATTACCTACAAATTATACACATTCACCTATAATAGCAAAGTGCAAATTCTTTCTACATTGCTTTCACAGTTATAGATAAATTAAATGTCCCCCCCGCAACACCTCTTTCTGCCTACTTATATAAAAATATAAGTGTGGCTTTCACTAATATAGCCTTGTGGGGAGAGGAGTGTAGTTAGACACTGAAAACTATGAGGCATTGCTTATTCAAACCCTTGTTTAAAACTAATACTTTCAGTTGGATCTTTATACTCTACTGGAGAACTGAACAAAACCCCCATGATTTAGTTATGCAACATTAGTCGGTTTAACTGGCACTTTATGTCCTCTCACGTTCAAATGCAAATGGCAAAAGAACATTCCTCACCCATCGGAAGACACAGGCTGTATTTTGTTAGGATAGTCGTCTTGTTACATCCCATTCAGCTCAGCCCCATTAAGTCTTTGGGCCTGGGATTGCTGCCTGCTCTGAGGATTAATGTCTCAGTATCTCCCCCTTAGTTTATGGTTACTTTTCGGGAATGAAATGATCATTCACAAAGTTGGCTTCGGTTTATGAGCTGTTAAACCGATGGTCGGTCTGATATGGCAGAATCCTAACTGTTATCGGTAGGAACACCCATATGCAGACATCTGCTACTGAGCTTGAAAATCTGAGGATCCATTTTACCTCCCTTAGCTTTCTTTTGCACCATGCCAGGTCTTAGATTCCGTGGAGCCTGAGCTCGCCCAGGTCATAGAGTGATGCTTCTCCATTGAACATCAACAATTGTGCATTACTCATTAGACTGCTGCATATTGCACAGTTTTCCCTTTCCCCACAACCTTAAGCAAAGCAAGAGATCATATGCTATGTTTTTGTTTAATGCTGTATAGACAAGCAAGTGTAATGGGTTGAATGAGGGCATTTCTTGGTTATTTATTGTCATGGAAATCTTTGTGTATACGTGTGCATGTCTGTAGATATATGCCCCAGACTCTCTTAATGTTCGTTGATGAAAAGTGCCATATTGACAGCTCTGGAAATCATTCTATAGAACTCAGTGTAGATTTAGCAACTGGGGAAAGAAGAAGTCATCAATATCAGCAAATAATAATTTTTTAGAGCATATTTTAGTGTCTGAACTAGTTTATACCTCATACTTTTAGGTATTGAATAACTAATTAGAGACAAAACACAGCTGCAACAAATGGGAGAATTATAAGCAAATGAATAAATACATCCAGAGTTTTTAATTTATCATCTGTTTATGTGGTCTGCCAGTCTCTAGCTCTTAGCAGACATTAACACACAGCACAATATTTTTCTAGGGGAGCTACTCTTTTGGCTAACACATTGCTTCTGGGTCAAATATAAATACAAATGAATGCTGAGCAAAACCCCACAAATTTCTGTAAGAGCAAGTAAGGGTAAGACTGGCACTCTTGATGGGCAAGTTTGGCATGTGTTCCTTATATAGAAGAAGTATGTCGCATCATTAAGTTATACTCACATGTGGCTTTGTAAGACCTCTATTTTTAATTAAAATTAATTCAATCTAGCGCCTGCATGTTGGAGGAGAGTTTGAGAACATTTTTCAGACTGGAAGAATAGTTACTTACATATGAATTGGGTTAAGGTCTAAAGGTCCCTTTGACTGCCATATATTTTAAAAAACTAAGTTCCAGGTCTCGAGCACAGATTTAAAAAAAAAAAATGTTGCATACTGTACCACTCTACATTCCCACTCAACAAATACCTCTTCTTGAGCCAACTGACCTTGCTTCATGGCTTCTGCTGTCATTCTAGCTTAAATATTCCATAGCGTGCAAAAGACGGCCAGCATGTTTTTTCTACAGTCTCAGTTTCTTAAATGTACAGCAGTTTTAAAACCTCAGTGTATTTATGTATCTACATGTGTCTCCTGGTGACACCTGTCCCTTCCTGTCCCCATGGCCACATTTCATTCCATGCTTACTTGCTAGATTTACCCCTAAGATTTTAAATAGTTTGGAGAAATAAACCATCAGTTTTCACTGAACTGATATTTTTGGGTCGTGGTTCAGTGGGTTTAAATCCCCTAAATAATCAAATAGTTTTCAGGGAAGTAGACTACCATCCGATTCTCATTGGCAGCGTCTTAAGTTTTGTAATGAGAACTGGTTGCTCTTGGGAGCCAAGAGCCCTCTGTTTCTGTTTCCATTTAGCAGCAAACTCCTTGCTCCTCATCATTCTCAAACTCACATTTGTTTCACGATTTTTTCCACATTCCTGATATCAGCCAAATAAAGTAGTTCCATTTCCTGACTATTTTAATATAATGTATCTACAGGAGACTCACAGATATTGGATTTTCTACATCTTTAGGATGGGTTAAATGCTCTTCTCTGTTTTTAATCTGTAGAGAAAAGTTCTGCTCTACTGACTTTTGGTTTGAGCTCTGAATAGCCCTACTGCTGCAGAAAGCTGAGAGTACAGGATAGCAAATAGGAATGTCCACACATTGTAATGAAGTTTTGATAAGGGCAAGATGTAAAATGTATGAAGAGGGTATAGGGAAGAGAAATATGATCTTTGCTTAGAGGTGTCAAGGAGAAAGAAGCCAGACAAAACAAGGAAAAGGGGGAATTTCATCGAAAGGACAGTCATACAAAGTCCTGGAGTCTGGACAGAACCCAGCCTGAAAAAGACAAGGATTTGGGCCGTGTGGCATGAGGTTTGAGAATGGAGTCATGCCTAGAGAATTGACAGGTTGTTAATAGGAAAGATGGTACAATTGGCTACAAATTTCGAAACATTAATCTCTTCCCCCACCCACATTATGCATGTGTCCTTTTGTGTGTCTGTGTGAGTGTTTGTGTATGTGTGGTGTGCATACCCCCAAGTATCTTCTTACTTTAATTTTTTTTAAATAAAAGGCTCTAACTGAACCTACATATTATTGACTGGCTAGACATATTGTGCAGTGAGCCCAGGCTGCTTGTCTCTATTCCCCAGTGCATGCTAAGGCCAGGAGTTTACATGAGTCCTGGAGATTCTAACACAGTTCCTCATGCTAATGTAGTGAGTATTTCCTCCCCTGAGGCATCTCCCTAGACCCCTTACATAGTTTACTTTGGCATTAAAATTTAACCTAAATGAAGAGGTATAGTATTAATCTGTAAAACTGGACATAGTAATGTTGCAGTTTAGGGGCTAACCATTTTTCTATCCTGGATGAAGGATATTTAGACCTCTAAAATGAACAGGAATGGTAAGAATTTTAGAGATAAATGTTCAGTCATTGAAATGTTAGATAAGTAAGTTCAGAACACTGAACTCAGTGCTTAGAGCTTAGCGTAGCGCTAAGAAGTCTCAGCCTCTATATGTAAAGACTATAGAATTATAAAATAATGTTACATACATGGGCAGCTCTGGTGTACTTTATGGCATTTAGTCTATGGCAGATATGAAGAAAAACTCACTGAGGTTTAAGATTGGGGAGCTGAGAAATCTAGAGTCTAATTTTCATTAAGTTCTTGATTGCAGATTTAACGGATGGGATATCAGAAAGAAATCAGATGGCCATTTTCATTAAGCACACATGTAAAACAGATGTGCTGCATTTGGAAGAAAAGAGGAGACAGCATTGGAGCCCAGGGGAGTAATGGGAAAATGCTGTCTAACGTTATAGGATAGGTATCTGGCATGGAACTTGCTCTGTGTAACATCAGTACAGTGTGCTGAGAAAGAAGAAGAAAAGGTTTTATTAAAGACATCTTTAATGCTGGACAAAGGAGATTATGTGATGAAGTTGGGCACAGAAGCCCCAAAGACTTCATTCTACATGATACTGGGTAGTGGAGAAATAGAGACTGTATTATAGGAAGATTTGACATAGGGAGATGCTCTTGATGGATTCAAAGAAGACAAAGTGAACCATTCCAAAATATAATTTCTAATCACTCCCAATATACTCTAATATTTTCCAGGAACAGAAGGCTACTGCAATCTTCATAAGTCTAGATTTTATGCTCAGTATCATCTTTCCAATTAATTCTACTTATCTATTCTCTCTCTCTGTATCTTTCTCTATCTCTCTGTATCTCTCTTTATCTATCTACCTATCTAGTCTATCATCTATCATCTATCTTTATATCATTTGTCTATCTATCTATCTATCTATCTATCTATCTATCTATCTATCTATCTACCTATCTATCACCTATTTGAGACAGGATCTCACAGTGTTTACATTGCAATTAATTTGCAGCTTAGTTTGAGGTTGACCTCAAGTTTCTGGAGATCTTTCTGCCTCTGGAGTTCTTGATGTCCATGCACATGTCACCATGTCCAGATTGCTTTATCTTTTTTAGCTTTTATTTTTTTAATTTTTTATATATATATTTTTACTTTCTATATTCTTTGTTTACAACCCAAAAGCTTTCCCCTTTCCCAGTTCCCCCCTCCACATATGTCCCATAAGTCCTCTTCTCTCCATCCATTCTCCTATCTTTCCCCCTCCTTTTTCTCTGTCCTGGTACTATGTCCCTACAAGGCTGGATCAAGCCTTTCCAGGATTCGGGCCCTCTTCTTCCTTCTTCATGGGAATCATTTGATATGCTAATTGTATCTTCAGTGTTCAGAGCTTCAGGGCTAATTAATATCCACTTATCAATGATTGCATTCCATGTGTATTCTTTTGTGATTGCATTACCTCGCTTAGGATGATATTTTCCAGTTCCATCCATTTGCCTAAAAAATTCATGAATTCATTGTTTTTAATTGCTGAATAGTACTCCGTTGTGTATATATACCACATTTTCTGTATCCATTCCTCCATTGAGGGATATTTGGGTTCTTTCCAGCTTCTGGCTATTATAAATAAGGCTGCTATGAACATAGTGTCCTTATTGCATGCTGGGGAATCCTCTGGGTATATGCCAGGAGAGGTATAGCAGGGACCTCCGGAAGTGTCATGTCCAGTTTTCCCTTTTGAAGTGTGTGTTTTGATCCATAGCTCACAGGTGGGACATAGTAGACACCCAACTTCAATGCAGTTTGAGAGGTTATGAATTTTATCATAAGACATATAAAAATTTCTCTACTATAGACAAAGTTTCTTCTAAAACTTTATTAAAGCATAACAAATTTAAAATAGGTCCATGGACAACTGAGAAGCTTCTTCCTTGATGATGCTATAATCTTCCCGGTTTTGCTCTAGTTGAGAAGCTGACTAAATCCAAAGCCTGTAACATGAAATCTAGCTATCACATTTAGCCCTCCTGTGTTGCCACTGCAAGCAACAACAGTAGGCTTCAACCATAGAACTTGAGAATCTGACCTGATTTTGAGTTCTTCCTTTGTAACTCTTGGCTTTTATCACTGTTTTCCAAGCTTCATTTGACTTGTATTAAATGCAGAGCCTACTTTCACTGCAGTAGGTATGGAAAAAAATAATTCTAGTCATTCATAATAAATTCATTCTGTAAATATGTACAATGGAAAGAAGCACCCCATTAATTCTAGTCTTTCTTTGAAGCACAGTGAACAATATAATAGTCAATGAACTTCCAGTTTTAAAAATGCATGTTCAACCTTGGAAGTCTACACTTGATGGTGGTGTTGCCATGATTGGCTGCTGTTGCACTATTAATAATTGCTTTTGATGACACAATGCACATGTGTGTTCCAGCTCTGTGAATCTGGAAATAGAAAGGCAGAAGAGCAATTCATTGAGGCAATTACTGTCAATTATACCCCAAAGGTTTAATGTTCTTCATGGAAAACTTTAATAAGGCACCAAAGATTAAAGAGGTGAGAAATTGACAGTTAAGGGGGAAACTTGCTGCAGTTTAGAAATTGCTTCCTGGCAACCAGGTGGTCTGAAATAGGCTTTGGCTTTGGTGTTTTAAAAACAACATTTCCTTGATTGTCTTTAAACATGACCATGTTCTCTGCTTCTCTACTTTACCCAATTGTCTTAGAGGTCAAACTTACTGTATTGGAATCATTTGTGCACTGGAAGTTGTTTACATCAACAACAGTCAGTAGTTCTGAAAAGAAACGAGGATAAACTTAATGGCATTGTAATATTGACTCTAGAGTTAAAATAGTTGAGCGTAAGTCTGGAGGGCTGGCTCAGCAGTTAATAGCATTTGCTTCTTTTGTATAAGACACAGGCTTGGTTCCTTTTTTCTCTTTTCTTTTATTGAAAATAGATTTTATAATGCAATACATTTTGATTATTGTTTTTCCCTTTTCCATCTCTGAGATTACCCCCGTTATACCTTTTATAGGAATTCATTTCTTTCTCTCTTCCTCAGAAAACAAACAGATGTCTAAAGAATAATAAGGATATAGGATAAGACAGAAATCAACAAACCATAATAGGACACAGAAAACACACAGAAAAAAAGTAGCTAAAGGAAAGCAACAAACACAAAACTGGAAGCCATAATATATATGCAAAATACCTGCAAGGTTTAAAAGAAAATCCAGTCAAAACTTTGTGAGAAAGATGCCATTGAATTTGTTTGTGTCGGCAGCCATCTACTGCTGGCCATGAGCCCTACATGTAAGAGTGATTTGCATCCCCAGGAAGAGTGCATTGCATAGACGTGTTTTTATTATTATTATTATTTGTGAATGTTTATCAGTTGGACACAGTTTGAATTTGGCATGGGGACTTGTGTCCACTCTCTTCTCAGTGCTGGGCCCCCACCTGGCACAGATACATGCAGGCCCTCTACATGTGGCCACAGTCTCTGGGAGTTCATGAGTGCATCAGTCCTATGGGTAAATGCTTTGCTTCCTGGCTGTGCTTTCTCCCCTCTGACTGTTGCTTTTTCTGCTCCCTCTTCCGCAGGGTTCTCTGAGACCTGTGAGGAGAGTTCTGATAAAGGTATCTCATGTAGGGATGTGAGTTCCAGGAACTCAAAGTGTCTGCATGTTGTCCGAGTGTTGGTCTCTGTATTTGCAGGAGGACACTTCTCTGATGATGGTCAATGAGAAATTGATCTAGGAGTATAGCAGGATCTCTTTAGGAGTCATTTTATGCCTATGTTCCTTGAGCAGAATATGTGTGTTTGATTTTGTCCCTAGATCCCTGGCCTATCTGATGCTCTGGTTCTTAGCCACCTGATCAATTTCAGGACTGGGTTCTATCCCATGGAATAGACCTTAAATTCAGCCTGATATTGGTTAATTCTACAAGCTTCATGCCATTACATCAGTACTGTGTCCTAGTACCCGTATAGTTGTTCAGAACCATCTTTAACTACTATTTCAGGAGATCAGACACCTTTTTCTAGTCTCTTTGAGTGTCATGTACATACATGATATATATACTAACATGCAGGTAAATCACTTATACACATAAAATTAATTGAAAATAAAATCAAATTAAATGATTTATTAAATCTGCAACGTTTCCTGAAGCTTCACTATTCTCAACATTAAAAGACAATGACTCTGCCAGCTACATTTACATATAGTAAATATAGATATAATGTAGACACCGAAGATAGAATATAATGGTTATCTATATGCTGTATAAATAGCTCAGAGCTTAAGAGCACTTACATCTCTTTTACAGGACCATAGTTCAGGTCTCAGCATCCACATATGGTAGCTCAGTCTCTCCGGCAAGTTTAGCTGTAGGAAATCCTGCTCCTAATTCTCTATGCACACAGAGAGAAACATACTCATAAACACAAATTTAAGAAATAGTGTTTTTAAATTATTTATTTCATTTAAAATATTTGTTTCTTGGATTATTTAATCCGATATAAGTTTCTCAAGGGATCCAGTTAACTTTTGTAGTCCTACCATCTGGAGTCTTTCAGGGTGCTATTCTACACGTCCATCTGTCAGGAGTTCACAACTGGACTGCAAGAGTGGAGATTTCTTTTTTTTTCTTTTTTCTTTTCCTTTTTTTTTTCTGAAGGTGACTTAGTTTTTTTTTATTCCATATATTCTTTATTTACATTGCAAATGATTTTCCCTTTCCTAGATCCCCCCTCACCAAAAGTCCCATAAGCCCTCTTCCTTCCCCCTGTTCCCCAACCCACCCCTTCCCAATTCCCTGTCCTGGTATTCCCCTACACTGCTGCACTGAGCCTTTCCAGGACCAGGGGCCATTCCTTCCTTCTTCTTGGGCATCATTTGATATGTGAATTGTGTCTTGGGTATTCCAAGCTTCTAGGCTAATATCCATTTATCAGTGAGTGCATACCATGAGTGTTCTTTTGAGACTGGGTTACCTCATTTAGGATGATGTTCTCCAGTTCCATCCATTTGTATAAGAATTTCATGAATTCATTGTTTCTAATGGCTGAGTAGTATTCCATTGTGTAAATATACCACATTTTCTGTATCCATTCCTTTGTTGAGGGACATCTGGGTTTTTTCCAGCTTCTGGCTATTTTAAATAGGGCTGCTATGAGCATGTATCCTTATTACATGCTGGGGAATCCTCTTGGTATATGGGTTCAACTGGAGATCAGCATGCAAAAGAATGCAAATTGATCTATTCTTATCTCCTTGTACTAAGCTCAGGTCCAAGTGACTAAAGAACCTCCACATAAAACCAGTCACACTGAAACTAACAGAAAAGAAACTGGGGAAGACCCTTGAGGACATGGGCACAGGGGAAAAGTTCCTGAACAGAACACCAATAGATTATGCTCTAAGATCAAGAATTGACAAATGGGACCTACAAAGTTTCTGTAAGGCAAAGGACATTGTCCAAAAGATAAAAGGGCAACCAACAAATTGGGAGAAGATCTTTACCAACACTACATCTGACAGAGGACTTATATCCAAGATATACAAAGAACTCAAGAAGGTAGACACCGGAGAGCCAAATATCCCCCTTAAAAATGGGGTACAGAGCTAAACAAAGAATTTTCACCTGAGGAATGTCAAATCGATGAGAAGCACCTAAGGAAATGTTCAACATCCTTAGTCATTAAGGAAATGCAAATCAAAATACCCCTGAGATTTCACCTCACACAAGTCAGAATGGCTAAGGTCAAAAAACTCAGGAGAAAACAGGATGTGGATAAAGAGGAGCACTCTTCCACTGCTGATGGGGTTGCAAGCTGGTACTACCACTCTGGAAATTAGTCTGGCAGTTCCTCAGAAAACTGGGAATGATATTTCCGGAGGACCTTGCTATACCACTCCTGGGCATATACCAAGAGTGGAGATTTCAAATACACTGTTAACTCTCAACACAATACCACTACTTCTAAGGGAGTTGGGTGTTGAGTAGGCCAGACTAAAAATGCTTTTCTTTTACTTCAGATTCCTTGGTTGATTTCAATGAGCACATATTGGGAAGCATAACTTACAGGTATTCAGTAGAATTTCTGAATTGTAAACTGTAGCTTTATTTGATCATCCTTAATATATTTTGCAACAAAATAGACCAGATACTCCTAGTTATTTCCTTTTTCCAACCAGTGTTTTTCAACTGTATCATTGTAAGTATGGTCTGCAAGCAAAGGGTGAGTAATGGTCCCTCAGGGATGCTGTGGGCCCTTGAGAACCAGTGAATAGCTTATTTTACATAGTAAAGAGACTTGAAAGTTTTGTGATGCAGGCAAAAATCTTGAAGGACATTTTCTTGGAACATCCAGATAGACTTAAGATAAACACAGGGTCCTAATGAGAGAGAAGCCCTGGAATTCTAGTGAGGAGAAGATGTAAAGGCAGGTATAGTGTAGAGAGCCCAGGAATAAAGATGGCTTCAAGAATCTATAGAAGGGAAGGAAATGTAGTTTCCCGAAACATCCAAAAGTTGTGGTATTAATTATTAAACTAATTATTTAATTATTGATTAATTATTAATAAGTTAATTATTAAATTAAACCACTTCATTTCCATCTGAAACCTACCACCCAAAACTATGATAATAAATTAATGCCTTTCAAACAACTACATAGTAATATATTGTATTATTGTTTAGAAATAAGTATTCCTAAGATCAAGTTAAAATTACTGTCATATACGGTAATTTTATATACGGTAAAGAAAATACCGTATAAATAAAGAAAATATAAAGTAAATCTCAGATTTACTAAATCAGAACACCTGGTGATGGGGCCAATTATTCTCTGATGCACAGTGAAATTTAAGAACGCCTTTTTATAGATGATCATGTTTATTGATCAGTGTCCCTCCCTCAAAAATGTGTAGCTCCAATCATTGTGCTGTGTAGAAAGGAAGTAAATGCTCAACTTTATTTCCCTCCCTATAAAGATCCCATATTGATCATGCTTAATATATTTTCCATATTATAAAATGTATATATCCCTTATTATAAAATAGATTAGAAACAATTCTATGTAGAAGAAATTTTAAGTGAAGGCTAATTGTAAAGAAGATTCTCATTAATTAGCATGATTGTTGGGCTTGTAAAAATATATGTTCTAACACAATTATTATCCTTAGTCAGAAAACACAGAACTTTCTAGTCCTTATTTGCTAAACATTTAATGGTTAACGTCACTAAACATCCCTGTTTTTATTAGATATTTTCTTTTTTACATTTCAAATGTTATCCCCTATCCTCGTTTCCCCTCTGAGAAACCCTAGCCCATTCTCCATCCCCCTGCTCATCAACCCTCCCATTCCTGCTTTTCTGTCCTGGCATTCCCCTACACTGGGGCATCAAGCCTTCCCAGGACCAAGGGCCTCTCCTCTCACTGATGTCCAACAAGGCCATCCTCTGTTACATATGCAGTCGGAGCCATGGGCCCCTCCATGTGTACCCTTTGGTTTGTGGTTTAGTTCCTGGGAGTGCTGGAGGTTGTGGTTGATTCATATTGTTATTCCTCCCATGGAGCTGCCAGCTGAAGCATCCCTTTTTGTTATGGTGAGTTTGAAAAGGGGGCAAAGTCAATGTAAGTATCCAGAGTGTATATTCGATTGAGTTCCTTTATTATTTGTGGGGAAAAAAATAGAAGCAAAAACAAGCAAACAGCAGCAAAAGTGCTTAATTTGAACCTGAAATGGTACAGGCAGCATCCATGTTCACAAGCTTTGAAAATCCACACATTAACAGTGAATGACCAGGAGACAAAATAATGAACATTTTAACATGTTTGCATTTTGAAAACACCTTGATTAAAGTGCTTTCAGAGAGTGGGTGCCATATGCAACCTGTAGATGTGATTATATTTCCACTACTTTGATTCCCTTAATGAGAACTTCAACCAGCCCCAC
The DNA here is from genome assembly GCF_947179515.1 of Apodemus sylvaticus. NCBI lineage: Eukaryota > Metazoa > Chordata > Mammalia > Rodentia > Muridae > Apodemus > Apodemus sylvaticus. The sequence goes on along the minus strand of NC_067473.1, from coordinate 40,167,876 downwards.
AGCTGCTCCCTAAAACACATTTGAACTCACTGTGTGTTGGAGCTTCAGCATAATGTGCTCTTGGCATAAAGACTAGGTGCTCCTCTGTAGGTAGCAGCATAGAAACCACTAATTCCTATCTTCAAGATCTCTGTTGTATTGAATGATGCACTTCCTGATATTTTAACATTGAGTAGTGACTAGTTCAGCTACAATGACTTCACCAATCCTACAGTCCTCCAAACTGTCTATGAACTTTTCATTTGACCTACTTGGGCACTTTCCATTTGTCACTTGAACCTAAGGACAATCTTCTGAAAATATTGAAGTCACTTGATCTTCTGTTATTTATGGCGTGATCTGTAATTTCTTCATCAAACTACTTAACTACATATTATCACTCTTTAAAAAATATGGTGTGAGGCTCTAAAGTTCAGGGAAGTATAACAATCAGTTGAGAAATACTCACCAGACAAGTAATCATACACTCCTGTGTCACCTGACGTGCAGTGAACAAGCTGATGAATGAGTAGGGATTTAAATGGTAATTATCATTCATCATTATAATAGACTTATTAATTCATAAATTCTTGGTAAGCCAATTTTCCATAAAAAGGTTAATAATAAAAGTGGAAAAGAAAAAAATAGCTTGATGTGATAAAAAATGTAAGAGCTAAAATATCTTAATGCTACGTATCCCTTCTAATTATCCAGCAGCTTTATATTGAAATGCTTCTTGTTATGGGACTACATTTTCTCAGTATTCTGAAGGAAAAAACAGTAAAGTGCATTTTATTATTTACTTGTTTACCCTCTTCCATTTAAACATCTTTAAATTTAGAAACTAAGCTGGGATATTTTAATGGTTTGATCCCTGTAAACTGAGATCATGTCCAACAGGGTTTTTTATTTCCAAAAAATCAGAAGATGTTGCATTTGAGGTTGCCTTAGACATTTGGCATAGTACCAGTATCATATGTCTGTCACACACACGAGTGGAAGACAGTGACAAATCAAGCCAAAGAGCAGTTAGGTCTGCATTAGCTTCAAAGTTGCCCATCGGCTATAATAAAATCAATTTCAATAATGCCAATTAGAGGGTTTTTAATTGGACTTTGTATTTGTTATTAATGATATGAAAGGTAATACAACACAAAGAAACAACTACAGAAGAAAACATAAAACAAAAAGCAGCTTGAAACATAATCAGTATACAGCATCTTCTAAAGATAGGACATTGTAAAATTAACTTTTAAAAAGCTCTTACGCCATTAGTTTAAATGGTTAGTGTTAATTATATTCATAAATAGGATAATTTTTGCATAGATTTTCCTATGAATTTGGGACATGAGCTATACAATTCCATGACTGAGAAATTTGTACTGTAATTTTTTTCTTTCCTGAAAAAGAGTTAGCATAGAAAATTCCTAATAACTGAGTACAGTTAAGCCAAATTGCATCCAAAGTAATCAAGTTTAACTTTATTCAACTCCAGAGTCAGAGATTTCACCACTCAAATGTTCAGCTACATTTTTCAAATCTCTTGATTATAAATCACATGATACTTTTTCTATAAAACTGGGGATAAAGTCCATATTATCATAAAGGTGGGAAGACAAAGATGGCATAATTTTAACAACCTATGACCTGTATATTTTGTACAGGATTTCTGGTAACAAAATAACCATGAAGGTAGAATTTCTCACTATTTACAAATAAAAGTTAATAACCTGGAGAGGTACAGAGCTTCAGGCTGGAGACGGGTGACATTCTACTAAGGTGGAGTTTTGTTTAAGTAATAGTTTTATAATTAGGACCACATTGCTCACAAATGTTTGGCAAACACAGCTTCTAAAGTTTCATACACTTTGGAAAGAAATAAGGGAACATCTACCAAAAACTGATAATAGCCAAAAAAAAAAAAAAAAAAAAAAAAAAAAAAAAAAAAAAGAAAAGAAAAACCCACTAAGGAACAAAAGGAGCTTAATGGATTGAATGGTAGATCGCTTTTTCTGATGTCTGTTGGAACATGCGTGTTTTAGGGTTCTTGCTCACACTTGGCTTGCCTTCACATCTATTCTCTACACCTAAATAATTGGACTCCATATCAGATTGCATTGGGTACATTTTTCACTAATCACAGTTCTGAGAAGATATGAAAAAAATCTCCGATGTCTTGCTCTACTGAAATCAAACCAATTAGGTTAATCCATTGAATCAATCAAGTTAATCCATTAGGTTTATTCATTAAGTCATCATTGCTTTTGCTTTATATAAAATTGCCTTCGTTCTTTAAATATCAAGCCTTTTGGAACCTATAGATAATATTGCAGGTGATGCTCTTACAGGAATAAAGGCATTAAACCTGATGCTTTGCTTGGAATTCCCCAGCCTTCTTCTACATTTGTAGACATAACTTCAAATGTTGTGTGACTGGTCAGTGATAGAAAAGTTAGGGCACTATGAAAATCCATGGTGATTATGAGATACCATGGAATGAAGTAGCACTTTGTCTTAAGTTCTCATTATAAGAGAGTTATTGAGGAGAGGAGAAGCCCTTGATCCTCTGAAGGCTCGTTGTCCCAGTGTAGGGGAATGCCAGGTCAGGGAAGCCAAAGTGAGTGGGTTAGTGAGCAAGGGTAGGGTAGATGGGATAGGGGGTCTTCAGAGGGGAAAGGAGGAAAGGGGCTAACATTTGAAATTTAAATAAAGAAAATATCTAATGAAAATATAAAAAAATTAAAAAGAGAGTCACAATACAGTTTACGATAACAAAGTGATAGCATCAATATGGTATTTCTTGTCTTTATTGTAGTTTTAATGAGACACAGTCTCATGTAGCCTATGTTGTTCTTAAACAATGTAGTTAAGACTGGACTTATACTGTTGGCCTTCCTGCCTCCACCTACCAAAGATTCATATTACAGATATACATGACCACATTCAATACAACTGGAAGTTCTTCATTCAGTGGAATCAACAAATTTATGTTTGGGGATAAAATACTTCTATCATAAAAATTACTTTGCTCTTTATAAAACTTAATAGACTTTTGAAATCATCCTGTTCCAAAATATTCTTATTTTTTGGTTGTGAGCCTAGCCCTTAATGGCTGAGCCATCTCTCCAGCCCTCTAAAATATTCTTAAGTACACAATAGAAAGTTTATTGTTAATGTTGATAATTGAAGTATCTGTACCTGTCCTTCAGTCTCGGGGTGTTTACCATACACCCTCTATAGACATAAACATGAAATTCACAGTTTGCAATGTGCTAAATATAAATATGAACCTTTTCTTTCACTACTCAACCATCAGTTGTTGTTGTTGCCTTGTTTTATATTTTTCAGTGGCATACAAATTGTGACTTATTTGCTCACTTGTTCAAGGATGATAAAGCTTGGTGTTTTGCTTTGCTTTGTATTGCTTTGTTCTGCCCATGGAGAGTTAACAGAAGCTCTTATAAAAAGAGGCCTCCAGATTTGCCTTATAAGCACAGTCCGCAGGGTTCTGGCCTCCATCTAGAGCCACAAGTGTTCCATCATGACTGGCATGGGGGGATGAGAAGACGAGAAACTGCACAGCATGAGTGCCTACAGCATCTGCTGTATTTGCCCCATCTGTAACTCATTCTTTGTTTTTCCAAGTTCCTCTAACATCTCGCACACCTCTGAAAAACTGGCAGATGATGCAGATGGGTTTATTTTTATAACCTCGTGGTTTCACTCTATTCAATATTTGGGGGGAAATACCAACTCCCATGCTGACTTCTTTCATTAAATGTATTTCTTTAAATATACATACTCTGAAAGCCGAGAACTTTATATTTATCTAGCAAGTCAATTTAGCGAAGAAGATACCTAATCTCCTAGCACTTAACAGCCAGGCACCCCATCAGGTTCCCTGAAAAACAAGAACATGCTTATTGTGTTAACAATAAGACATTGTTTGGGGTGGATTCCCTCTCATCTGCTAGCACTGTACATGAAATCCAAAACTCAACAGTTGGAGCACATAGCCACCAACATTTCTTACTCTATCTATCTATATTTCTTATTTCTATTAAAAAATTGGCTTGAGAATACACATGCATAAGTAAAACCAGAATGCTCTCTCCATCCTGGAGGTTTTCTATTTTCTTCAGATAAAAAATGTATTATCTTCCAAAGGAAGATCAGAAATTTAGGCTAAAAGAAGCCTCAATGTGGATAGGAATGAACAAGCAGTCTTCAACCTGTTGTCACTTATACTGTTTTCCTCTCAACCTAAATTTACTAATATATGTAAACTTGTAACATAGCATGTTACAAAATGCTATGAATTTATTTGGAACTTATATCACAATTATAATATGTAATTATACATGCCTACATTCTAGTTTTAACAGTATTTAAGCATTTCTATGAAGGAGTCATTTTTATTTCCTCCTGCCTCAGAAAACATAACATTTCTTTCATGTTTTTTTATGTTGACTGAATCTGTTACATACACTCATGCATAGTGCATAGCATAGCCATGGCATGTTAAATTCAGTCACTAATGAGTATGGCGTGTACAATTAAATCTGAATAATGTGTAAGCTGTTTACAAAGTATAATTCTGACATTAGAATCTCTGTATTAAAATCTTCAGACTAAAGTGTTTGCTCCATCCATGAAAGTAGAAGTGTTACCTTTGTGTGCACTGCCATGTCCACAGTCGATAAGCCTTGCAGAGTAGAGACATGTTAGTTGTTTTCTGAATCAATTAGGAAAAATGCCATTAACTCTGAAATAGTATAGAATAACTTTTAAAACACCACTCAGAGCATAACACCTACTGTTCACAAAGAATATGGAATCTTGACATAAAAACAGAATAAATATTTAGAAAGATCCATGCAAGTCTGAATCTTACCAAAATAGGTAGTCTTAAATAGGCAGTTGGTTTAACTTGGGAAGCAGGAATCTATGAAGAATTTTTGTTTATAGGAGATACGGCACACACACACACACATACACACACACACATGCTGCACAGAATAAGTTAGTATCTAGGGGCTGCCCATGTCTGATTAGTCGATTATTCTCTTTGCTACATTCACATTAAATATCCTATTTTTATTAGAATTTTGATATTGTCTTTGATTCCTTTCCTGTTTCCTGTGATAAAATGCCATGACAGAAGCCACTTAAAGGAAATGGCTTTATTTTGACTCCCACTTCAATGCTATAGTATGAAGCAGCTGGTCCCATTGTGCCTCTGTAATCAAGAACAAAGAGCAGTTGTTGTATTTAATTCCCCAAGTTTAAAATATATGCTCCATGCAGGCAAAGATTGAACTTTTGTGATCAGTCCATAGTCTTAATGAATATTCTGAGTACGGTAGGATCATACTACACATATTAGAAAACTGTAGCTTAACAAACTTGTTGTGATTTTAGAAATGGATGGAAAAACCTTAACAGATGTCAGTACCACATAGCAAGGTGAATGGGATAGGATTTTTAAAAGAGCTACTGTGCTTTAGTAAAGATGTCAGAAAACAAGAATAAGAGATTAGTGACTTGCCTGTGGTGGTTCACTATAGATATGTGGAAAACAGCTATCTTAGCTAAACAAAGATAGGAGAGAGGCAGAAGAGGGAGAGAAAGAACTCAGGAAAGGAGTGCAGCTTCGAGGCATGCCCATGTGATTTTTTTCAGCCAGCAAATACAGGTATGTAGATATGAAGGAGGCATCTGGATAAACACACTTCCAGGTCAGTTAATGGCCATATTTATGACAGGCATCAGTCTAAGTTGAAATAGTGAGTGGATTCAGGCTTTGCAAAACCAGAGAAGCACAATAAAGAGGAGCCCAACTGGTGTTTGGTCAAGATAGAGGTTCATAATACAGTGTTGTCAGAATGAGAGCAGCAAAGGAAGCTGAGAGGGCAAAGGTCCTAGGGTCACTTTGCTGTTGACATACTATGCAATAACCAGAATTAGTCAATCCCATATCAATCTGGTGTCTTTTTTTTTTAATCTTTGAGTCAATCACTTGAGATCACTACCTTTTTAAAAGCCATTTCCCCCACTGATTTCTTCTTTTTAATCCCTGAACTTTTGACTCTATAACTTTTTCTTTCTCTCTCCTTTTTTACTTTTTAAATCTACTCCCTTTGTTCATGCTTTCTTCTGCCCAGACCTTGGCTCTGTTTTACATATTTCCAGACCTTATTTTAAAAATCATTCAGCTTTCTCTTTCAGAGCCCCTACCCCAAGAGTAATCTTGGCCCTGCGGCCCTGAAATGTCTTAGGTGTTGGGAGAACTTTAGTCTTCCTTATAATGAGCAATCTTCATTCTAGCCACAACATCAAAAGCTAGATAAGCAAGTCTGGCCATCTCACTGGACAAAAATGTAGATATGATTACACAAATCACTCAACCCTCTTAAGAGAATAAGAAGCAAGATAGTAAAATGGAAGTATAAGAGTTATAGTCTGAGTCAAACCCCCCAGTGTATAGCAGATGACCAGTGTTGTCACTCAAGGGGTAATTTTGAGGTCACACTATTATTGCAATGGGCTCTGATACATTTTTTACCTTCAGTCTGTTGAGATTGCCAATGATGATTATTGACTTTTGTTTGTCATAGACCCAGTGTCACCTGTCTGCAGCAGTATCCATTTAAACTACTCAATTGATCATGGCAGCTGTGGTGTTCTTCACTGCCTTCCCTAACATTCTGGGTTCCTGAATGAAAGACACATACACACCACCTTCATATTTATATATTTTAAACAGCTCAATGTCTGAGCCACTTCCTAACCTCTGTGTGGCTAATCAACCCCAATTCAATATTTCTGAGTTATTAACTTACTAAAATCTATATTTCATTGTGGCTTCCCTACACGCAGCCATGCAGCCCTCTCAAGCTGTGTCCCCCTGACTCCTATATGGTAGCTATGCTTTCTGTCCTGCACCTCTCAGGCATGGTGTCTTGCTTCTCCTTCTCTTGGCATGGCAGATATCTCTTTCTTCCTCCTTCCTCAGCCCCTTGCCTGGAAATCCTCAAAGACCTGGCTCTGTCTCCCTGCAAGCCACTGGCCATGGGAAACTTTATTTACCAACCAAAACCATGCAGAGTTCCTGCAGTATCTTAAAAGCAGACATGCAGATACTCCTGCAATTTTGGGGACCCAGATTAACATAATGAAAGCAACATTAAACCAAACCCACATTTGTTTTCTTAGGTTAGATACACAGATGCATGGACAAACACACACACATACCTCATCCACTGGAAAACCAAAAACCTGTACATGGATAGATAGATGAATGATAGATGGAAAGATGAATGGATGCAGAGATAAATGAACAAATATACAAAGATAGATGATTGAGAGATGGATAGATAGATAGATAGATAGATAGATAGATGCATAGAGAGATAGATGCATAGAGAGATAGATAGATGCATAGATAGAGAGATAAACAGACAGACAGATAGATAGTGAGAACAAGAAGGTCAACAGTATTAGGTACTTATCAGTAGAAATCATACAGAGTGGAGCTGGAGAGATGGCTCAGTGGTTAAGAGCAGTGACTGCTCTTCCAGAGGTCATGAGGTCAATTTCCAGCAACCACATGGTGGCTCACAACCATCTGTAATTGAATCTGATCCCCTCTTCTGGTGTGTCAGGGTCAGGATGCTCATATAAGTAAATAAATAAATCTTTTCTTTCAAAGAAATCATACAGAGAGAACTCATGTTCATCAACTTCCTGTCACATGAATAAGATGAGGAATAATGGCTTAATAATTCATGGCCCTGAGAGAATTATTGTAAACTGCTTAGTAAAAAAGGTTTTAATAATAAACACAAAATGTATATGCCTCAGAAATAAAACTAATCTGTAATTCATATATGGTAAATATTTTCATTGGTTTATCCACACATTGTTGAAATCACTTATAAAGAACGTATTTAAAACTTAATGGTTCTTCTTTGGATGTTGGGAGAAGGTTGTAATCCTATTACCAGTCAACCAACTTTTCAAAGTGCCTAACAGACATACAGTGGCTTATTTACAAACTCTACCTTTCAAGAGAAAAATATGGTAGAGCCAATGAGAAGATCATGTGATTAATGCCTTAGGAACTTTGAATTAAGTTGTGACATTTGAGAGGCATGAAAGAATTAAAACAAAATACTAAATCCAAATGTATGCATAGATGATAGTATATGTATGTAGTTCTGTTCTGTTTCCTCTTTATGTATGGCAAGGAGTGCTTCTAGTGCCTGTATTACTCATGCACAAAATAAATGTGGATTCAATTAATAAGTTATACTCATAGTCTCTCAAATTCTTGCTTTTAAGACACTAGGTTCACTAAATAAGCTAATTTAAAGACCAGCTAAAGGGAAAAAAAAGGACTGGACACTTTCCCCAGTCAGAAATACATGTGGATAGAATTTGAGCTAGTAAGATTTTTCTCTGTGGAATACAAAAATATAACCGAGCACATATTTTAAAACATACACAATGGAAGAAATCAAACTAAATGTGTGTGTTTAACCTTTTCAACTTTCCAAATATTGGAAGCAAAAGATTGGGGATGACAGTCAAGTAGCTAAGTTAGAAGTTTCACTTTGCATGTTATATTTATCCTTCTCTCTTCAGGATCTAAATGAAAACAGATGCATCCTTCATGAGGTATTTTACCATATATTTACATGGTTCCATTTCAACAGAATCTATTAAATGTTTGGATATATCAATAGTCAACAGCTAAACAATAAGGCTGGGTAAAGTATACTAAGTTTGTTAATGACTGTCCAATTTTAGCTGTTTCTTGTTCTTTTTTTTCATACCCATCACTCCCTAGGACAAAAAACATACACTCAAAGAAAGGAAGCAAATGAGACATGTAGATATTATATTTGCTAGTTATACTTGACTCATGTATTATTTTTATAAAACCCAGTATTTTTTTTTTCAAAATGAGAGATGGGGTTGGATATATAGCTTATGTTTAAAACAGCACTCAGAAAGCAGTTCATGTGGATTTCTGTGAGTTTAAGGCCAATCTATCTGGCATAGTGAGTTCCAGGCCAGCAGGGCTGCAATGTGGGACTCTGTCTCAAAACACACACATACAAAGAAGAAAATTAGAGAAAGATGCCGTATCTATGCTCTTCTATTTTATTTACTTGGAATTCCTATGCTAAGTAGCCAAGAAAAGTATATTTAATTCCTAATTGTCTTGATTTGCAGGAAAGTTGTTGTGAAAATAAGAAATATTATTGAAGTGCAATCAATGCCATTGTCTTTTATTTATACTGGGTGAGGAAAAAATAATGGCTATAGCCTAGCACATATATCATTTGGACCTCATATTAGCTCAGTGCTATTTGCTCTATATCAGACCTCTGACACATTTTTCTGCTTTCTTTAGAATCCTTGGTCAGTAGGTTGCATTATTAAGTCAATTATTATAAACATAAAGGATTTACAAATTATTTCATTGAAGAATTAATTGCATTTTTACATAATTTGATGACAACAAAAAATATTTTGTGGTCTATCTTATAGGTTGAACAACCAAACAGTATCATGGAAATAAAATATTCTTGGTAACTTTTCATAATATCATAAAAAAATCTAATCATACCAATTGCCATTAATGAACTTATTAAAATTTTGAATGTAATTGTACTTTGTTCATTTCTTCGTGTAAGAAACTTCTTATTTCTGCCAGGATTTTGAGAATTATATATGCTTAATAATCACAATATATAAAGGAGGGTATACTCATATATCATGTGTGCATAAATACAGATACATACACACTCACACACCTGTTTAGTGCTGTATTGTTTCCTTCAGGGGATACTTTAAAGATGCCAACCTGACATATTTCTAAAAGTAAGCAATGGCAGCTGTAATTTGTGAAGATTGACAAGCAAGACAAATGTAATGGCACTAAATCAGTGAGTCAGTCATCAGCACATTTGACAGCTTTAAGACTTGGAATTCCTATGGGGCACAAAAGTTTGGAGAACAATTGTTATTCCACCATGATACTATAAAAGTGAATCTGTCTTCACAAAAATTTGAGGAGATGCCAGTTGTTAACAAAACATACTTGGTAAGCTGAATTGTTTTCAGGAGGGAAAGGAATCTTAAAAGCAAACAAATCAAAACATCAAAATATCTAAAGCTACATATATGTGATCAAACTTTTTATCAGCAGAAATATTAATTACCAAGTATTCAACACCTTCACTATTACTGTAGATATGAAATCAATGTGTAAAACACCAACAAGATGTTGTGAAATACAATCTCCACACTATCAAAGATGTTTCTAGAGTATTCACACTGGCAGATGGTGCAGTCTACAAAGGATGCCACCATCCAGGCAAACAACATTCTGAAATATGTCAAGGAAGTTACTATATGAGGAAAGTACAGACATTCTCAGGAATTTGTTGAGGACAATTCATCCATTACTCAGTAGAATTTACAATTGTAAATTGTAAATCCATTACTCACTAGAATTTACAATTGAATAACACATGTGGGCAGATGAGGAAACCAAAAGGAATAAGGGGAAGGAAGAAATACTCAATGTCAGGCTGCCACAAAGTCCATATAAGTTGCATTACTTGAAATTAATCCTGCTGCAGTTCTATGTTCTCTTTATTTATGTTTATGTCCACTTTCTATATCTCTTTATCTATCTATCTATCGATCGATCTATGTATCTATCATCTATTTTGACACAAGATTTCTCTGTGCAGGCCTAGCTGTCCTGAAACTTACTCTGTAGAGTGGGCTTTGAACTCAGAGATCCACCTGCCCCTGCTTTTCAAGTTCTGAGAAGCTGATATTGAAATAGTGCACCAATATTTTTTCGTAATTTTACCACCCTCCCCAGTTTGAGTGATTACCATTCTTATCTCTGGTCCCTGTTTTTACATTAAAATTACTTTATTCATGTCCTGTACTCTGGAAATTAGTAATCTTCGAAAATCAGATTTGAATACCTACATATTTTGTTTTGAAAAGATCTCCTATGTAATACATGATATAATAGATGCTGTGAGCATAAGGATAAAAAAAGAATCATTTCTTGCGCCATGGAGTAGCCTTTCTTGAGGAGAATATTCCTACTAAATGTTTACCAATGTACTATGTGTAAGACATATACAACTCTTCATTATCCAGAGGATTTCCTTATAGTAACTATAACCTTAAAGAAGAATCATTTAAGGAAAAATGTTTACATTCTTTATATTTAGGTGAAGTGGCTTAGTTGAGAAGTGAGATAAACATGGAAAGGCTCTTAAAGGGGCTCATATAACATATTAGCTCCTCTGATATTATTTCCCTGGAAATGCTTATTAATAAGCAAAAATTATGCAAATGACATGTTATTCTCTCGCTGTATGATTAGTGTAAAACTATCTATAAAATTTTATGATGGCAAAGACTGTCTTGTAGACTGAGAACGCAATGGAATTGAGAAGGGAGTTTATCCCATGATCAATCAACTTAGTCAGGATTAGCTAGAGAAAAGGTTACAGAACTAGAGAGCAATGATTATCAACCAGAACTACTTTGATCTTCAAGAGACAGTTGCCAAAATCTAGGCATACTTTTGACTATTTTTCTAGTTGGCATCTCTGTTGTTGTGAGGAAAACAAATACAAAACAAACAAGCAAACAAACAAGTAAAATACACACAAACACAACCAATGACTACTTACTAAAGACAGGTTTAATTTGTCCCAAGGGATCAAGAAAGATAAGAGGTTCCATCCATTTGCCTAAGAATTTTATGAATTTATTGTTTTTAATAGCTGAGTCATGCTCCATTGTATGAATTTACCACTTTTTTTTTTATCCATTCCTCTGTTGTGGGGTATCTGGGTTCTCTTAGGCAAATGGATGGAAATAAAAAATATCATCCTGAGTGAGGTAACCCAATATCAAAAGAACACACATGGTATATACTCGCTGATAAGTGGATATTAAACCAGAAGCTCGGAATACCCAAGATACAATTCACAGACCAGATGAAACTCAAGAAGAAGGAAGACCAAAATTTGGACACTTCAGTCCTTCTTAGAAAGGGGAACAAAATACCCGTGAGAGGAGATACAGAAACAAAGTGTAGAGCAGAGACTGAAGGAAAGGCCATTTAGAGACTTCCCCAAATAGGGATCCATCCCATATACAGTTACCAAACCCAGACACTATTGTGGATGCCACCAAGTACTTGCTGACAGGAGACTGATATAGCTATCCCCTGAGAGGCTCTGCCAGTGGCCGGCAATACAGAAGTGGATGCTCTCAGCCAACAATTGTACTGAGCACAGGGTCCCCAATGGAGGAGCTGGAGAAAGCATCCAAGGAGCTGAAGGGGTTTGCTATCTCATAGGAGGAACAGCAGTATAAACCAACCAGTACCTCCAGAGCTTCCAGGGACTAAACCACCAACCAAAGAGTACACATGGAGGCTCCAAGTGCATATGTAGCAGAGTATGGCCTTGTCTGGCATCAGTGAGAGAAGAGGCCCTTGGTCCTGTGAAGGCTAGATGCCCCAGTGTAGATGAATGTCAGGATAGGGAAGCAGGATAGGTGGGGTAGTGAGCAGGGGGAGGAAGAATGGGATAGCAGGTTTTCAGAGGGGAAACGAGAAAAGGGGATAACATTTGAAATGTAAATAAAGAAAAAAAATTAAAATAAATAAATAAATGAGGCAGTGCAAGAGGCCAGCCATGCACCCGGAGGCTGGCTGGGAGGAGGCAGCTTGCACTGGTGAGTCTGGTCCTGCAAAGCAGAGGATCCAGTCCGGAGGCTTTTAGTGGGAGTCTTCCTGTATCCTCCTCTGGATCGGGAACAGCCTCGGCCAACGCGCCCCATCACCAGGCAGTGCAGGAGGCCAGCAGTGGACCTGGAGGCCTGCTAGGAAGAGGCAGCTTGTACTGGTGAGTCTGGCATTGACAACAAGACCAACTAATACCAGTGAGAACTAGATGGCAAAAGGCAAAGGTAGGAACATTACTAACAGAAATCAAGGCAATATGGCAGCATCTGAACCAAAATCTCCATTAATAGCATGTCCTGGATACCCCAACACACCAGAAAAGCAAGATTTAGATTTAAAATCACTGGTCATGATGCTGTTATAGGAACACATGAAGGACATAAATAAATCATTTAAAGAAATTCATGAGAAAATGGATCAAAATTTAGAAGCCCTTACACGGGAAACACAAAAATCACTGAAAGAAATTCAGGAGAATATGGGTCAAAAGATAGAAACCAATAAAGAGGAAACACAAAAATCACTTAAAGAAATACAGGCTGAGGTCATGAAAGAGGAAACACAAAAATCTCTTAAAGAATTACAGGAAAACACAAACAAGCAAGTGAAGGAGCTGAGCAAAACCATCCAGGATCTAAAAACAGAAGTAGAAACAACTAAGAAATCGCAAAGGAAGAAAACTCTGGAGATAGAAAACTTTGGGAAGAAATCAGGGGCCATAGATGCAAATATCAACAATAGAATGCAAGAGATAGAAGAAAGAATCTCAGATGCCAAAGATACCATAGAAACCATGGACTCAATAGTCAAAGAAAATGCAAAATGCAAAAAGCTTGTAACCCAAATCATCCAGGAAATCCAGGACACAATGAGAAAACCAAACCTAAGGATTTTAGGCATAGATGAGAGTGAAGATTTACAACTTAAAGGGCCAGCAAATATCTTCAATAAAATTATGGAAGAAAACTTCCCTAACCTAAAGAGAGAGATGCCCATAAATATACAAGAAGTCTACAGAACTCCAAACAGACTGTACCAGAACAGAAATACCTGCTGTCACATAATAATCAAAACCCCAAATGTACTAAACAAAGAAAGAATATTAAAGGCAGTAAGAGAAAAAGGCCAAGTAACATATAAAAGAAGACTTATCAGAATCACACCAGACTTCTCACCAGAGACTATGAAAGCTAGAAGATCCTGGGTAGAACTCATGCAGACTCTAAGAGAACACAAATGCCAGCCAAAACTACTAAATCCAGGGTGGGAAGCCATCCTGAGCTATTCGGACTTATGCTTACTCATAGGCCTAAGGTGGTGGCTGCTAAAATATGAGAACAATTAACTAGAGACTTCCCCATGAACTGTCAGTGCGAGAAGATTACCGAGAATACCACAAGATGTTCCTGCCCTAACCGCAGAATATTCCTGCCGGCGTTAACTCCAGATGACCAGATGACCTCCTCACTTCCCACTTCCATCACTAGGGGTGTCTCTGCCCTTCCCTCCTTTGTCGGGTGTGAAGGTTAATTCCTTCTCTGTAAGCCTTAAAACCCACTTACCTCCCTGACATTAAATGAAGCTTTGACACAACCCAGACTGACTTGTCTTTCTTAGCGTGCTTGGCTTCCCTTTTCTCTCCCCCCCCCCCCATTTTTGACCCTCAGGTAGTGCCCCTTTGGGACCCGGGAATAACTGGACGTGCTGGATGGGTCAATCCAGCAAAACTCTCAATCACCATAGATGGAGAAACCAGGATATTCCATGACAAAACCAAGTTTACCCAATATCTTTCCACAAACCCAGCCCTACAAAGTATAATAGGAGGAAAACACCAATACAAGGAGGGAAAGTCACCCTGGAAAAACCAAGATAATAAACTTCTTTCATCAAATCCAAAAGAAGATAACCAATCATATATAAAAAAATAACATCAAAAATGACAGGATATAATAATCACTATTCCTTAATATCTCTTAACATCAAAGGACACAATTCCACAATAAAAACACATAGACTAACAGACTGGATAGGGAAACAGGACCCTACATTTTGCTGCATACAGGAAACACATCTCAGTGTCAAAGATATACAATACCTTAGAGTAAAATGCTGGAAGACAATTTTACAAGCAAATGGTCTCAGGAAACAAGCCAGAGTAGCCATTCTAATATCAGATAAAATTGACTTTCAACCTAAAGTCATCAAAAGAGACACTGAGGGACACTTCTTGCTGGTCAAAGGAAAAATCTACCAAGAAGAACTCTCAATCCTGAACATCTATGCTATAAATGCAAGGGCACCCTCATTCATAAAAGAAACTTTACTCAACCTCATAGCACAAATTGTACCTAACACAATAACCGTGGGTAACCTCAACACTGCACTTTCCACAATGGACCGATCAGGAAAACAGAAATTCAACAGGGGCACAGTGAAACTAATTGAAGCTTTGGACCAATTATATTTAACAGACATATATAGAACATTTCATCCTAAAGCAAAAGAATATACTTTTTTCTCAGCACCTCATGGTACCTTCTCCAAAACTGATCATATAATTGGTCACAACACAGACCTCAAAAAATATAAGAAGATCGAACTAATCCCATGCCTCCTATCAGATCACTATGGAGTAAAAGTGGTCTTCAATAGCAACAAAAACAACAGAAAGCCCACATACACATGGAAACTGAACAATGCTCTACTCAATCATAAGTTGGTCAAGGAAGAAATAAAGAAAGAAATCAAAGACTTTAGAATTTAATGAAAATGAAGGCATAACATACCCAAATCTATGGGACACAATGAAAGCAGTGCTAACAGGAAAACTCATAGCCCTGAGTGTCTCCAAAAAAGAAAATGGAGAGAGCATACATTACCAGCTTAATGACATACCTGAAAGCCCTGAAACAAAAAGAAGCTAATTTATCCAGGAGGAGAAGAAGACAGGAAATCATAAAACTCAGGGCTGAAATCAATCAAGTAGAAACCAAGAGAACCATACAAAGAATCAACAAAACCAGGAGCTGGTTCTTTGAGAAAATCAACAAGATAGATAAACCCTTAGCCAGACTGACCAAAGGGCACAGAGACAGTATCCAGATTAACAAAATTATCAATGAAAAGGGTGATATAACAACAGAAACTGAGGAAATTAAAAAAATCAGATCCTACTACAAAAGCCTATACTCAACACAACTGGAGAATCTGGAGGAAATGGACAGTTTCCTAGACAGATATCAAACACCAAAATTAAATCAGGATCAAATAGATCATCTAAATAGTCTCATAACCCCTAAAAAAATAAAAAGGGTCATAGAAAGTCTCCCAACCAAAATAAGCATGGCACCAGATGGCTTCAGTGCAGAATTCTATTAGACCTTCAAAGAAGACCTAACACCCATACTCTTCAAACTGTTCCACAAAATAGAAACAGAAGGAATGCTACCTAACTCGCTCTATGAAGCCACAATTATGCTGATACCAGAACCACACAAAGATCCAACACACAAAGAAAGAGAACTTCAGGACAATTTCCCTTATGAATATTGATGCAAAAATACTCAATAAAATTCTTGCCAACCAAATCCAAGAACACATCAAAATGATCATCCACCAAGTAGGCTTCATCCCAGGGATGCAGGGATGGTTCAATATAAGGAAACCTATCAATGCAATCCAGTACATAAACAAACTCAAAGAAAAAAAACATATGATCATTTCATTAGATGCTGAAAAAGCAATTGACAAAATTCAGCATCCTTTCATGCTAAAAGTCTTGGAAAGAACAGGAATTCAAGGCCCATACCTAAACATAGTTAAATCAATATACAGCAAACTGGTAGACAACATCAAACTAAATGGAGAGAAACCTGAAGCAATCCCACTAAAATCAGGGACTAGACAAGGCTGCCCTCTCTCTCCATATCTATTCAGTATAGTACTTGCAGTTCTAGCTAGAGCAATTAGACAACATAAAGAGGTCAAAGGGATACAAATCAGAAAGGAAGAAGTCAAATTATCACTATTTGCAGATGATATGATAATATACTTCAGTGACCCAAAAACTCCACCAGAGAACTCCTACAGCTGATAAACAACTTCAGCAAAGTGGCTGGTTATAAAATCAGCTCAAGCAAATCAGTTTCCTTGCTATACTCAAAGTATAAGCAGGCTGAGAAAGAAGTTAGGGAAATGACACCCCTCACAATAGCCACAAACAATATAAAGTATCTTGGTGTGACTTTAACCAAACAAGTGAAAGACCTATTGTAGGTACCTGAGGCCTGCAAAGCTTGTGACCATGCAAAGCAATGTATAGGTCTGTTGCCTAGGCAACGGCTGCCATTTACCCAGAATTCCATAGCCCACCTTTACCTGTAATTATGTCACTGCAGGTATATAACTGAGCAGCGCTCCTTTCCGCTCTCTCTTTCTTTCTCTTCCCCCTTCCCTTCCCGCCGGCTACCCCTTCCCTTCTTTTTTTTTTTTTTAATTTTTTTTTATTCGATATAACTTATTTACATTTCAAATGATTTCCCCTTTTCTAGCCCCCCCCCCCACTCCCTGAAAGTGCCGTAAGCCCCCTTCTCTTCCCCTGTCCTCCCACCCACCCCTTCCCACTTCCCCGTTCTGGTTTTGCCGAATACTGTTTCACTGAGTCTTTCCAGAACCAGGGGCCACTCCTCCTTTCTTCTTGTACCTCATTTGATGTGTGGATTATGTTTTGGGTATTCCAATTTTCTAGGTTAATAACCACTTATTAGTGAGTGCATACCATGATTCACCTTTTGAGTCTGGGTTGCCTCACTTAGTATGATGTTCTCTAGCTCCATCCATTTGCCTAAGAATTTCATGAATTCATTGTTTCTAATGGCTGAATAGTACTCCATTGTGTAGATATACCACATTTTTTGCATCCACTCTTCTGTTGAGGGATACCTGGGTTCTTTCCAGCATCTGGCAATTATAAATAGGGCTGCTATGAACATAGTAGAGCATGTATCCTTATTACATGGAGGGGAATCCTCTGGGTATATGCCCAGAAGTGGTATAGCAGGATCTTCTGGAAGTGAGGTGCCCAGTTTTCTGAGGAACCGCCAGACTGATTTTCAGAGTGGTTGTACCAATTTGCAACCCCACCAGCAGTGGAGGAGTGTTCCTCTTTCTCCACACCCTCTCCAACACCTGCTGTCTCCTGAATTTTTAATCTTAGCCATTCTGACTGGTTATACCCCTTCACTTCTTAAATAAAGCCCACGTGGAGCTATCTGGTCTAGCGTGCCTCATTGCGGTTCACGGTTCCACCTCGGCCCGCGGCCCGGCACCCGGGGTGCGCACGTATGGGTCCAGTCAGCAGCGGCAGCCACAGAAATCAACGCAGAAACCAACAGCTAATATCCAATATATACAAATAACTCAAGAAGTTAGACCCCAGGGAACCAAATAACCTTATTAAAAAATGGGGTACAGACCTAAACAAAGAATTTTCACCTAAAGAATTTCGGATGGCCGAGAAGCAGCTTAAGAAATGCTCAACATCATTAGTTATTCAGAAAATTCAAATCAAAACAACTCTGAGATTTCACCTCACACCAGTCAGAATGGCTAAGGTTAAAAACTCAGGAGACAGCAGGTGTTGGCGAGGATGTGGAGAAAGAGGAACACTCCTCCACTGCTGGAGGGATTGTAATATGGTACAACCACTATGGAAATCAGTCTGGTGGTTCCTCAGATAACTGGACATGACACTTCCGGAGGACCCTGCTATACCTCTCCTGGGCATATACCCAGAAGATTTTCTGGCATGCAATAAGGACACATGCTCCATTGTGTTCATAGCAGCCTTATTTATAATAGCCAGAAGCTGGAAAGAACCCAGATGTCTCTCAATGGAGGAATGGATGTTGAAAATGTGGTATATTTACACAATGGAATACTACTCAGCAATTAAAAATAATGAATTCATGAAATTTTTATGCAAATGTTTGGAACTAGAAAATATCATCCTAAGTGAGGTAACCCAATCACAAATGCATACACATGGAATGCAATCTCTAATAAGTGGTTATTAATTAGCTCAGAAGCTCTGAATACCCAAGGCACAATTAGCATAACAAATGAGTCCCATGAAGAAGTAAGGAGAGGGCCCTGATCCTGAAAAGTCTTGATCTAGCATTGTAGGGGAATACTAAGGACAGAGAAAAAGGAGGGAGGTGGTTGGAGAATGGGTGGAGAGAAGAAGGCTTATGGGACATAGGGGAGAAAGGAACTGGGAAAGGGGAAATCATTTGGAGTGTAAACAAAGAATAGGGAAAATAATAAATAAATAAATTAATTAATTAATAATAAGTAAATAAAAATAAAAAATTAAATTAAATTTTTAAAAAAGGATAAGAGGTCATCATGGCTTCTGTCAGGACCTTTCTGCTAGGGCAGACTCCTAGCTAGTCTGATCCACTGAAGACACAACATCCTGTCCAATCCTAGAGAACCCACTGCACTCAAAGCAGTAGAGGATCAACTGCACTCAAGAGCAGTTGGAAAACTTGACTGCTTCACTGAAGACCCAACAGTCTGAAGGCCTCCCAGGAGATCTGCTGCAGCCAGGGAAACAGATCAGAAGCTTCTCTGCCCCGGTGAAGAGCCCCAGTTGGAAGGCCCCACAGGTGGTCTCCTACAACCAGGGCTTCAGGCCTACCAGGAGACCTGAAGCAACCCAGGGACAAAAGAGGCAGTCTCCAGATAGTCATCTAGACTAACAAACACTAAGGATATCCAGATGGAGAAAGGCAAGTGTGAGACCATAAGCAGCAGAAATCAGTATGCATGAGCATCATCAGAACCCAATTCTCTCACCACAGCAAGCCCTCAATACAGCAACACACCTGAAAATCAGGAACCTGTCCTAAAATCCTAGCTCATGAAGATAATAGAGTCTTTAAAGGAGGATGTCAATAACTCACTGAAAGAAATACGGGTAAACATGTGAAGGAATTGAATAAAGTGATCCAAGACCTAAATGTGGAAATAGAAACAATAAAGAAAGCACAAATGGAGACAAATCTGGAAATGGAAAACCTAGGAAAGAGGTCAGCAATTATAGATGTAAGTATCACCAACAGAATACGAGAGATAGAAGAGAGACTCTCAGGTGTAGAAGATACTATAAAAGAGATTAACACAACTGCCAAAGAAAATTCAAAACATAAAAACCTCCTAACCCAAAAAATCCAGGAAATTCAGAACAAAATGAAAAGGCCAAATCTAAGAATAATCAGAATAGAGGAGAATGAAGATTCACAGCTCAAAGGAACTGAAAATGTCATCAACAAAAATCATAGAAGAAAACTTCTCCAACCTTAAGAAAGAGACGGCCATAAAGGTACAAGAGGCCTATAGAACACCAAATAAATTAGATCAGAAAAGAAAATCCTCTCATCACTTAATAATCACAATGCTAAACACACAGAACAACAAACTAACTGGGAAAAGGATCAAGTAACATAAAATGGTAGAGCTATCAGAATTACACCAGACTTCTCAACAGAGACTATAAAAGTCAGAAGAGCCTGGTTAGAGGTCATGCAGACTCCTAGAGAATGCAAATGTTAACCGAGGCTATTAGACCCAGGAAAATTTTCAATCAACATAGATGAAGAAACCAAAATATTCTATGACAAAACCAAATTCAAACAGTATCTATCTACCAGAACAGTCCTACATAGAACCCTAGCAGGAAAACTACAACACAAGGAAGGTACCTGCACCAAAGAGAGGATAAAATATTAAGCATCTCAGAACAAAGCCAAAAGGAGAGAACCATAAGCACAAAAAGCCACCTACAAAAACAAACATATCAGGAACCAACAGTCATCCCTCTTTACTATCTCTCAATATTAGTGGACTCATTTCACCTGTAAAGAGACATAAGCTAACAGACTGGATATGCAAACAAGATCCAGCATTTTGCCACATCCAAAAAACACACATCAATAACAAACACAGGCACTATATCAGAATAAAAGGACGGAAATAGGTCTTCCAAGCAAATGGTCCCTGGAAACAAGCAGGAGTTGCCATCTTAACATCCAATAAAATAGACTCTCAACCAAAAGTTATTGAGGATGATGCAAAAGGACACTTCATTTTCATCAAGGAAAAAATCCACCCTTGAGAAAAAGACGAACTCTCAATTCTGAATATCTATGCCCCAAATGGAAGAGCACCCACATTCATAAAAGAAACTTTACAAAAGATCAAAACACACATTGAACTCCACACAATAATAGCGGGAGACCTCAAAACCCCACTCTCATTAATGTACAGGTCATTGGAACAGAAACTAGATAGAGACATGGTAAAACTAAGAGAGGTTATGAACCAAATAGATTTAAAAGGTATGTATAGAACATTTTACCCTAAAACAAAAGAATGTTCCTTCTTCTCAGCACCTCATGTTACCATATCCAAAATCAACCATACAATTGGTCACAAAACAACCCTCAACCTATAAAAGAAGATTGAAATAATACCATGCATCCTTTCAGATCACCATGGCCTAAGGGTGGTCTTCAATAACAGAAAAACTACAGAAAGCCCACATACATGTGGAAACAGAAGAACTCTACTCAATGATAACTTGGTCAGGGAAGAAATAAAAAAAAGTAAAGACTTTATGGAAATTAAAATATTGACAATCATACTTAACCTTATGAGACATAATGAAAGCAGTGCTAAGAGGAAAGTTCATAGCACTAAGTGCCCTGGTAACGAAACTGGAGAGATCTTACACTAACAACAGCACACCTATTGTGTGCTGTTGAACACAGCTCTAGAACAAAAACAAGCAAACTCACTCAAGAGGAGTAGAAGTCAGGAAATAGTCAAACATGGGGCTGAAATCAACCAAATAGAAATAAATAAAACAATACAAAGAATCAAATAAATCATTAGCCTTCTTTTATACAAATAACAAACAGGCTGAGAAAGAAATTAGGGGCACAACTCCCTTTATAATAGCCCCAAATAATATAAAATATCTTGGGGTAACTCTAACAAAACAAGTGAAATAACTGAATGACAATAACTTCAAGTCTGTCAAGAAAGAAATCAAAGAAGATCTCAGAAAATGGAGAGATCTTCCATGCTCATAGATTGGCAGAATTAACAAAGTAAAAATGGCCATTCTACCAATGGCAACTTATTGATTCAATGCAGTCCCTATTAAAATCCCAAGACAATTCTTCAAAGATATGCAAAGATCAATTCTCAAATTCATCTGGAAAGGCAAAAAACCCAGAATAGCCAAAATAAACATTCTTAGCAATAAAAGGACAGTTCGGGGAGGAATCAGCATCCCTTAAATCTAGTTCTACTGCAGAGCAATAGTGATAAAAACTGCATGGTATTTGTACAGAAATAGACATGTTGATAAATGGAATAGAATTGAAGACCCAGAAATAAAACCACACACTTATGGACAAAGAAGCCAAAAATACACAATGGAAAAAAGAAAGCATCTTCAATAAATGGTGCTGGTCTAACTGGATGTCTGTATGTAGAAAAATTAAAATAGATCCATATTTGTCACCTTATACAAAGCTCAAGTACAAGTAGATCAAGGACCTCAGCATAAAACCAGATACATAATCTAATAGAAGAGAAAATGGAAAAGAGCCTTGAAATCATTGGCACAGGGGGAAACTTACTAAATAGAACTCCAATGGCTCATGCTCTAAGATCAAGAATTAATAAATGGGGCCTCATGAAACTTGAAAACTTCTGTAAGGTAAAAGACATAGTCAATAAGACAAATTGGCAACTTACAGAATGGGAAAAATATCTTCACTAACACCACATCTGAAAGAGGGCTAATATCCAAAATTTATAAAGAACTCAAGAAGCTAATCACTAAAAAAGCCAAACAACCCAATCAAACAATGGGGTACAGAACTAAACTGAGATTTCACAGCTGAGGAATCTCGGATGGCTGAGAAATACCTTAAAAATGTTCAAAGACCTTAGTGATCTGAGAAATGCAAATCAAAACAACTCTGAGATTCCACTTTATACCAATCAGAATGGCTAAGCTCAAAACCTCAGGTGACAACACATATTGGAGAGGATGCGGAGAAAAAGGAACACTCCTCCATTGCTGGTGGGATTGCAAACTGGTCCAAACACTCTGGAAATCAATCTCGAGGTTCCTTAGAAAATTGGAAATAGTTCTACCTGGAAACCAGCAATACCCAAAAGAATATACCCAAAAAGATGTCTGACCATGCCACAGGGGCATATGTTCCATGATGCTCATAGTAGCCTTATTTGTGCTAGCCAGAAACTGGAAACAACAGATGTCCCATGACAGAAGAATCAATACAAAAAATGTGATTCACTTACACAATGGAATAGTACTCAGGTATTAAGAATGAGGACATCCTGAGTTTTACAGGCAAATGGATGGAACTCGAAAACATCTTCCTGAGTGAGACAACTCAGACCCAAAAGGACATGCACGGTGTATGTACTCACTAATAAGTAGATATTAGCCCCCCCCCAAAAGTACAGAATACCTAAGATACAGTCCACAGAATTCAAAAAGGTCAACATGCTAAAGTGCCCGAATGAGGATGCCTGAGTCCCACCTGGGAGAGAGAAGAAAGAAAGCAATCACAAGAAGGGAGCGATGGAGGGAGGGACCTGGGAGGGAAAGCGGATGGGGCACTGGAGTGTGTGTGTGTGGAAGGGAGGGGAACCTGATCTGGCATTTGGTAGGGAAAAGGACTGAAGCCCTGAGGGCCAACAAAAAGAATGGAAACAGGCACCCTTGGGAGATAGGAGAATGGAGCAACTCTTCAGAATTCACTAGAGAACCGGGAGGTGAGAGACTCACAGGACTAAAAGAGAGGGACCTTAGATTAAATGCCTGACAGTAGGGAGAGGGTGTAGAGCCCTCCTCCAGGAGGAAGATGGGGCATCAAATGAGGGAGAGGGGGCCATCCTACAGTCAAAATTCTGACTCAAACGTGTTCCTGTCTGAAAGAATTACAAGGATGGAAATGGAGAGGAGCCCAAGGATAAGAAGGTCCAGCGACAGACCCAAAGTGGGATCCAGCTCAAAGGAAGGTCCCAGGGCCTGACACTATTACTGAGGCTATGGAACATTCACAAAAAGAGACTTAGCATGGCAGCACTCTGGAAGACACATCAAGCAGCTGAAAGATTCAGATGCAGATATTTTCACGTAACCAATGGACAGAAACAGCTGACCCCCATTGTTGAATTAGGAAAGGCTGAATGAATCTGGGGGCGACCCTGTTGGAGGACTAGCAGTCTCAATTAATCTGGACCTCCGAGATCTCTCAGACACTGGACCACCAAACAGGCAGCATACACCAATTGATATGAGGCCCCTAACATACGTACAGTAGAGGACTGCCAGGTCTGTGTTCATTCAGAGATGATGCACCTAACCCTCAGGAGACTGGAGGCTCCAGGTAGTTAAGAGGTCAGGTGGAATGGGAGGTGGGAACATCCAGGTGGAGACAGAGGGAGGGGGGGAGGTATGGGATGTGGAACAGTCAGAGGGTGGACAGGGGTTGGCAAGGTGGGTAAATAAATTATGGAGTTTATAAAATAATTAATAAAAAATCAGAAAAAAGAAGCCAGCATGATGCATCCCACAGACTCAAAGAAGTTAAATATTCAGGAAGACACAAGGAAGGATGCTTGAAATCACTTAGAAGGATGAACAATAAAGTCACAGAATGCCTAGGATGGGAGAGGAACTAGGAAGGGAGAGGAAATTGAGGGGCAGGATCAGGTATGGGAAGAGACAGGAGAGCCAAAGAAGGCCAGGAGAGTGAATGGAAATATGTTGCTATCAGTGGTTGGTTGGAGAACAATCTCTAGGAAGTCCTAGAGAATTGGGATAGCGGGACTGTTGGAGGGTCCCAGCAGTCAATAAGGTTGACCCTAGCCAAGACTCTAAGTGGTGGGGATATAGAGCTGAAAGAGGCCACCTCTTCTTGTAGCTTGGCAGTAAGCCCAGTAAAGGGATAAAGACTCCAACCTACCGAGAAAATTTTTGACCCCAAATATATGCTGTCTAAATGACAGAGACAAAGATCACATAGATTGTAGGAAAGGCCAATCAGTAACCTGCCCATCTTGAGACCCATCCCATGGTCATGTAACAATATATACCATGTATGTCCTTTTGGGTTACCTTACTTGGGATGATATTTTCTAGTTCTATCTGTTTGCCTGCAAAATTCATTATGTCCTTCTTTTTAAGCTGAATAGTATTCAATTGCAAAAATGAAGCACGTTTTCTCTATCCATTCTTCAGCTTAAAGACATCTCGGTTGTTTCCAGTTTTTGACTATTACAAATAAAGCAATGAACATAGTGAGAGGAAAAAAAAAAAGAAGGCAGGAACTTGCAAAGCCAAATGCAAATATGGAGCAGAGAAAGCAAATTAGAAGGACTGTGAACAATAAAACCTCAAAGCCCACCCACAGCGATGTATTTCCTTAAGTAAGGTCACAATCGCTATGCATCTCTAGTAACCCACCAACTGTGGACTAAGTGATCACTATGAGCCTATGAGAGATATTTCTCATTCTGGAGACCACTTCCCATCAGGGGGGATATTCTACTGACAATGCACAGAGATGGGAATGTCATCAACTATTCTACAATGTTCAGTGTGCAGTGTAGCTCCCTATCTAAAGGAATCATCCAGCTTAAAACAGCTGTTGTGCTGAAGCTGAGAAACCTTGCATGACACTGTACAATATCATATAATATTTTGATTTTTTTCTGTTGGCTCTTTATGCCTACTATCCATGTACTATGAATCCTATTACATATCAGAAAGACAAGAAGGAACAGGCATATCCACGAGGAGAGATGGCATATGAAAGATTATAATCTAGGGATAAAGACCCACTGTCAAACAAACATCACTTTCAATACGAGATATAAAGAAGTTTGAGGGTAAAGTCCTGTGCAGGTGCATGCCTTGACACCTTCTAAAGTTGTCTATCATTGACTTTGCTGACATTCTCTGAAGATATCAAACTCTACTTTCTCCAACCTTCCAACATGGCTTACACAAGCAGGGCTTCAGGGAACTCTAGGCCACAGATTATGGTATATGACTTGTCAGGCAGCAACTAGGACGTAGAAGCTACCAGATTCTCAGCTTCTCTGTCATGCAGAAAAACCACCAAGCACTGTAGTATAAGTTAATAATCAATCTCCTTTAATACATACATATATATATATATATATATATATATATATATATATATATCCATTCTACTTCTTCTATTCCTCTAGAGAACACTGACTGATTCTAGTTCCCGATGTCAACTTTATAAAAGACAAATTGAGAATACTTGTGCACAGTCAGTTCTTGAGGACTGGAGTCTGCTAAGTTTATCCTGGTACTCAAGGTAACCAATTTCCTTATACTCAGTGATTTTTGTGCACCTGTAATTGTGCAAGCATCACAGCATTCCCGTTGTAGTATTTAGCATGTAGTATTTACTTAAACTGAATGGCATACTTTTTGATATGAAGATCTATTTCAACAAAAAGCATTCAGGCATTAAAAATATGTTTCTGTGTGTATTTGGTAGTTTTTGTAAATTTCTCCTTTGACACACTATTTGAAAAGGTAATTAAAATTATATGTATTTTACATAGAATTCTATATAGAATTTGCATGTTAAATTCAGTCATATTATATTATATAAAGCCAAATAGATTTTGCGCAAACCTAAGTGAAAATAATACAGGAGAAAGTATAACTTCTAAAATCTTTTCTTGGTTATTTTCTAGTGCTGTGCAAAGACACTATGACCAAGCAATATATGAACATAAATATTTAATTTGGGCACACTTACAATTGCAGACCTGACTCCATAGCCATTACAATAGGAAACAGAGCCGTAGACAAGCAAGTATGGCACTGGAACTTCCATCCTAACTTGCAAGTTGGAGGCAGAGAGAGGGAGCCTGGGCCTAGTGTGGACATTTGAAACCTCAAAGTCTACCCCAGTGGCACACTCTCAACATGTTCATACCTTCTCATTTCTTCACAAAAATAGTACCAATCACCAGGGACCAAACATTCAAATCTATGAGCCTATGCAGTCTATTCTAAACACTAACAAAAGTGAGATTTGCTACTGTGAAAACTAATTGTTCTCTGTTTTATACTAATAAGTAAATCTCTTTGATTGGTTTTGTTTCGTTTTCAGTTAAATGTATTCCATCAGTCAGTTAGTTAATTTGTTAATTCATTATATACCCATTTCTTCATAATCAATTAGGCAAAGAGCTAATTCTTCTTTTCTATTAGTAGGGACTTCTTATAGGGACCAGTTCTTCTTAGAAAGGAGTCCATTACTGACTCATTTCTGAGTAATTTCTTTTTTGACTTAGAACATATTTTTTGAGGGCAGAAATATTTAATAATCTCTTTTGTTCCAAGTTATGAGTGAAGTATTTTCCTACTGTCATAAGAAAGAGTAAAGCTTAAATAATTGCAGATTGCTTTGCTTCATCTAAAAAGATACTGTAGTTATCTTTCTGTATTCTGATGAAATCACTACAAGTACTTATGATCCTAGTCTTGCCTTGTCTACTCATGTAGATATTAGAGAAAAGATATTAGATAGTGTATTTGATTTACTCAAAGACAAATTATAAAATTTACTTCTAGTTGAGTGATTTCTTTCTCTTCCCCCGTATCTATGCACACAAGGTTGATATATATCTCAACAAATCAAAGTAGCATATATACAGAGGAAATGATCTTCCTAAAATCATGGACAGCAGGGTAAATTAAATAAGTTCTGGTATTTTAGGCATGGAATACTGGTTTAAAAATACTAAGGAGTAACATTGCTCCTGAGATATAACAGTGACTATAAACAAATGCATAAGGAAAATTTTAAGCCATAGCTGAAGAATGTATTTCTTTGATAGTTATTCAACTTTATGTTTATTTGTCTTGTAGTAGTTAAAAGTTGTGTTCACTTAAGTAGGCTCTCTAAATATGACTAAGTAAGGGAAGAAAAGAAAAAAATCTACCCTTTACAGAGCCAACTCAAACTCTAATTTGAGCTCAAAATGATAGACCAACAATATTTAACTTTGGAGGCTTAAATTACTTATTTAAAAGGTTTGTTGCAACTGGCAGCAAACATAACTGTATGATCTGCTAGGGTAGGAACCTTAGAATGACAATATTTAAACTGATACTCTCAAACACGTGGCAGACCAAAAGAGAAGGAGCCTTTTTTTTTTTCATTTTTATGATTAATCATTTTGGAGTGATTTATTTATTGACCTTCAGACATTATTTGATCTTTGGTTTCTATCTCAAATAGAACGAGAAACAATTTTGAAAAACTGTGATATTAAGCAGAATCCCTTAGGTTGGCAAGACACAATAGTACAATAGTACTTGATGGTGTCGATGGCATGTGTTTTAAAGTATTGGACTTTATAACTTGAAGCAATTTTGTATTGAAATGCAATGATGGATTTTGCCGTATAGTTTTTTAAAAGTACATTTTTTACTATACTACAACTCCTTTAAACTATATTGCATCAGTGTTAAATTCTGAATTTTAAAGGTAAAAGCATAAGCTTTTAAATTAAATAACTCTGGACTTTGGATTGTTTCCACCTAAAACTTGGCTAGAAATTTGTCAGTGCAGGTGATTTTTAATGGTTTAAATTACTTCTGGCTTTTCAAATGGTGAAGTAACCAATAATTTGGTTCTAACCAGATTTTAAGCAATTAATTTTAACCAGTTCTTGTTTTAACAATAGGATTTTAGTGTTGAAGAAGCAAATTGTGCTCATTAACATTTTTCATTATTCATAGATTATTTAAGACATAAAAGATGGGCAACATTAATCTGAAGGGTATGAATAGAAATATCTTGTTTCTATGAATAAAATCTCAGTATGTATATATGAAAGATAAAAATGAAAAGCAAAAGTATCAAAACATGCCCCCTTCTACTTTTTTATAAATAAGTGTATGGTATTTCCACAAAAAAGTTGTTCTGTAGTTAATTTTGAAGTAAGCAATCATTTGCTAATTAAGGCGAAAATAAAGAGTTCAAATCACGGCAAAGTCTTCAAAATTTATTCCATTGTAAAGTTTATTACTCTTGATTGCCTTGATCTGGATGTTGCAAAAGTCATTGGTGGCAGATTGCCAGTTTCCATTACTCTTACACAATATTAATCTTATGTGAGAGTTTTAAATTGCTATTAAGTACCGAAGCATACTCTGGGATATAATACCCATGTGCATTGCCTCTACCAATAAGAGCACTTAAAGGCTATTAATGAAGAGGTTGAAAAGGAGGCTACTTATGGGGCCCACAAAATTCTAAATATCTGCTCATGTTTGACTATTCTGCATTTACTTATTGTATGGGGGATAATTATGCTAACTGATATCTTATATTTTCTTTTTATTTAGGTTTCAATTTATTGCTAACACCAACATAGGCATGGAAAGATGGCTTTGGAGGGCAAGAGGTAATGAAAAGTCACCTCCAAATATTTCCATCTAAATTTTCTCACATTTGAATACATGTAGGAGAAATAAATTTTAAAATCTTGATAATTTACAATTGAACTAAGAGATATATGTTTTAATTGTACAGATTATAATCAATTAAAAGTATCTGAGTCCATTGCAAGGGTTTACCCATTAAGAACATTTTAACTCTCTCATGTGGGATGGGTCACACTATTAATGATACTCTGTTATGCTTGCAGACAGGAACCAAGCATCACTGTCTCCCAGAGAGGCTTCATCAAACAGCAGATGGGAACAGATGTAGAGACCCACAGCCAAACATCAGGAAGATCTTGGGGAGTCATATAGCAGAGTGGGGGATAGAACTGAGTAAGCCAGACAGTGAAGGACAACAGAAAAAGACTTACATACTTCAATTAATCTGGGCCCATAGGATCTCACACAGACTAAACCACCAACCAAAGGGTACGCAGGGGCTGGACTTTGGCCCCCTACACATTTGTAGCAGATGTACAGCTTGGTCTTTATGTGGGTGCCATAACAGATAGAGTAGAAGCTGTCTCTGATTCTGTTGTCTGCCTCTGGATGCCCTTCTCCGTGCTGGACTACATCACTTAGTTCTGCTGAAACTAGATGTCCCAGGTGGAGTGCTACTGAAGGGCAACTTCTTCTCTGAAGAGGAGAGGTGGTAATGGGAAAAGAAATTTTTAAGAGTGGGACTGGGAGGAGGGTAGACAATCTGCAATTGGGATTTAGGGTGAAGACAGACAGACAGACAGGCAGACAGACAGGCAGACAGACAGACAGACAGACAGACAGACAGACAGACAGACAGAAAGAAAGAAAGAAAGAAAGAAAGAAAAAGAACATTTTAATCTTAATATTTACTATAATTGAGTTAAATAAGTACTATACCCTCACCAACTACTTTGAGGAAAGTATTAATGATAAACTAGAACAGGGGTGACCTACTATTGCAATGCATCCTAGAAATAACACTTCACTTGGATTTTGCATCCATCAAGTGCAAGTTGGCTAATCATTTTCCAAATCCCATTTTCAGAACGCCTTGCTTACCCCAGTACACGCAGTGCCCTGGAATGATTTTAAAGCAGGGTGGTGGAAGAATGAGAGTAGAAAATGGGCAAATGACATTTGCTTAGAGACATTTAAAGTACAAGCCTTTTAACAATCAAGTATAATAATGAAACTTAGAAAACAGAAAAGATATATACATACAACAACATGATCCTCTCCATTACTAACCACGGTAGGAAAAGAAACAAAACCTTCAAGCTTGATAGCTTTGAAACAGTGGAGTTTTGTTTGTTTTGTTTTTTGTTTTTGTTTGTTTGTTTGTTGACTTACAGAATTTAAGAATTTTAATTCATAAACTAAGCAAGCTCAATTTGGAGATTTTCTGTATCTCTCCTACTTTCTTACATTCTCAGTATAATAATCAAATCGATTCAGGGAGATGGAAAGGGATAGGTTAACACAACTTAAGAGGTATAGAAGAGACAGCTGGATGAAGTGGGGTTGAGAGTGCCGGCCATTTTGGATGTACAGTCCACACTGTGCTCTTCTGATTGTCAGATCGTGTTGGAATCTCTATAGAATTGCTTTTAACATGAAATTATTGATCCATTCATTTAAAAAGCTTTTCCAAGTAACTATGTGCAGGTTCTGTGCACTATAAGGATAGAGAAGACCCAATCTTCATCTCTCAGGAGTGCGCTGTAGAGATGAATAATACTGGATTGTGTGTCCTTTGTGACAATGGCAAATGCCAGAAGCCTATGACACAATTATCATCTGGCATAGAAACTGAGTCTTATATAATCAAGCTATGTTGCTGGGTGCGTAGCCACTCCATGGTGTTCTTCTTCTATGAAAGATTACATTTGTCAATGTTCATTACCAGCTTTTTCAAAAGACAGAAAACACTGTCATGCTGAAATTAATCCAAATTCATTGTAGATAATATTTTTTGTAGAATTAGGAGGTAAAGACATTAGTCAAGAGGATATAAGACCAGATGTACCTGCATGGCCTGTTTTTTGAGTTTTTTTTTTTTTAAGTTTTAACTGCTTAGCTGTAACATTTGCACATCAGCTAAATAACATCTCAAAGGGAGCTAGAGATAGAACCTTGAAGTCTACTGATTGTACGCATGTGAGTTTGTGCTTTGAAAGGATGGTCCTTTAAAAACTCCCTGCTGGAAGCTATTGTGCATATTGTAAAAGGGCTGTGGCTAAGTGCCAATTGAGCAGTACCATATACTTGCCATTTAAAAGGAAGATTTCATACCACTTGATTATGTTAAATAGAAGCGTTTGAAATTTATACAGAGTTACATCAAAATGGCACCGTAGTTATATAGCTAAAGAGCTGCAAAGATTCAATCCCATAACTAATGTCAATCCTTCTAGTAGAAAGTTTAATGTGAGCCCTTTGCAGAATGTAATGCATGACAAATATAGAAAACTGAAGAATGGTAAAGATACAAGTGTATATTGTAATAGATTCTAAGTCCATGTTTTCAGTGAAATTGACCTCCATATATGCTTGTGTATTCTCCAATAACACAAATGAGCATGTGTTTGAATTTTCAACTACATAAAGTCAGGTCTAAGCCCATCACGTATGCTCTATTGTATACTTTATACAGAATCAAAGGTCCAAACTCACTGCTATAAGGGATCTTTGTAAAAACAAACAAAAAAATCAGCGTTCCTTTAATAAACTCTTCTGAAATTTGATGTCTTTGTGAACTTTGTAGTTTTCTTTCAAATCAGGAACCACATGCGTTTTTGTAATCTTTTAAGAAGTTGAGAAACCAATTTTTGGTGGATACGTGTTCTAGTTTAATAGCTATAAAGTGCCCACGTCTCAAGCAGAATAAGCTGCCTTGATTCTCAAAAGAAAATTGAAAATGACGTTGATTAGGAGTACTGGTTCTATGTATTCTAAGGACCCATTAGAGTACCAATAGCAGAAATTTTTGAAGAATGAAACCACTGTGGAAGATGAAATGTGAGAAAGAAACAGAGAGAATGGAGTAGTTCAGGTCACAAGCACAGAAATGAATGCAGGCTTCCCAAGAACATAGGAGAAAAACTAAGCCCAGATTTCACATATTGCTTAAGCTACTTAATTTGTGCCAAGCGAAATAAGAGAACATCTTGGAATATTGAGGTAGCCGGAAGGAAATGGAACCTGCAAGACCATTGCTCTGGTCTGCTCCTTACAGGTTATTAATAAAAAGCTCCAGCTTCTGAGAATTATTTTAAAAATAAAACAAGAAAAAGGCTAGAATAGAGAGGGGATTCTTGGATAAGTACAGGATATAAAAGAAAAATAAACACAGTTTAACTTTGATTCTTAGTATCACCATGAGGTGTTAGAAAGGAAGAGAAAGTCATCTGTCTTGGCTCAAGAGGCAATAAAACTAAAATGATTCACCTTTGTGGGAAATCCTCTTATTTTTAACCTGTCCCTGAAAATACTACTTCCTGAGCTCCAGGACAGGGAAGGGTGAGGTGCTTGGCCTTTTGACATGTTGCTCCCTCCATGGGGATGCAAACCCCCTCAGCTCCTTTACTCCCTTCTTCAACTCCTCCAACAGAACCCCTGAGCTCAGTCCAATGGTTGACAGCGAGCTTCCACCTCTGTATTTGTCAGGCTCTGGCAGAGCCTCTCAGGAGTCAGCCATATCACACTTCAATGCCAGGGTCAGTGGACAGGAGTTGGGGGGAGCACCTTCATAGAGGCAGAGGGAGGGGGAATGGAATAGGGGGTTTTTGAAGGAGAGACCTGGAAAGGGGAAACATTTGAAATGTAAATAAAGAGAATATCCCTACCCCTCCAAAAAATCCTACTCCACGTTGGATCATGTGTTGTACCTTAGATTGTTTTTAAAGTTAAACATACTAATTCTATATCTAAGTAAATTTAAACATAGATATTAACTGTTAAAGTTATATATCATTCAATTGGACCAAGAGGAAAAATTAGGTATTATCTTCTAGAAGCATGTATTCCTGTACAGCTGTAGAAATTATATATAAACAGAAAGTATTTCTATGTAATCTATAATTTCTCTCAAATACAAATAATAGAAAACTCATAGAGGCATTTTAAGTATGTGAGTGAGACAAAATCTTAAATACAATATAACATTTCATATTTCTCAAAATTTTTTAGAAAACTCATTCATAGATTATCTAAAATTTCTTGTTATTTTAAGTATGGTATACTTTTTTTAATCACCTGAGAATTGTCTAAGTTTAAAATTCATGTATTTTTGAAATGTTATAATTGATAGCCATTCAAGAAAAATATAAATGAAGTTATTGAACACAAAGTGGTTTTTGTCCATATGTACATCTGTATACTCCTAGCATGCTTGAAGCCCACAGAGAACATATAGGGCATTGGATACCATGGAGACTGAGTTACAATTTTGAGCTCTAATGTACATGCTAGAAATCAAACCTAGGTCCTCTGGAAGACAAGCAAGTTCCCATTCCCACTGTACCATTACTCAAGTCCTTAAATATAATTTTAATAGTAGATTTTGTGCTATTTTTTTATTTTGATCAGAGCATGTGTGCAATTTTATACAACTTTTTGAAAATTCTAATAGACATTTGTTGTGTGTGAGAAAGCATATGCAAAATTTTTAATTTTGAATCATAAAATTTGGAGTGACATTTACAATTACAGATTACAATTACATGTACTTTTATCTTTAATTTTATTGTAAGTACTGGCTTATTAAAATGTATACATGTAAGAGCTAGAAAGGGTTCAGCACTTAAGAGCACTGGCTACTCTTCTAGAGGTTTTGCGTTCAATTCTCAGTTACCACATGGTAGCTTGGTACATCTAGAACAGGATTTGATGCTCTCTTATGACTTGTAAGTGTACATGCAGAGAGAGTACTTATATAATAAAATAAAATAATTTAAATGAAAAATGAAATAAAAAACAAAGTCAAATGTATGCATATGTTATAACTTAGCTGCTACAACATTTCTATTATAGTGACTTTGACAGATAATTCCAGATTAAAAGTATTTTTTTGTTGTTGTTGTTTTTTGGTTGCATCCCAAATACTTGGGATGGTTACTTTAAAATATGTATCTGATAATCTGACAACCTCACAAGACAAAAGATAGCTATGAATATTGCCCTACACAAAACTGAAAATGTACTTAAAATATTAGGATGTGTGTATATGTCTGTGTGTCTCTGTATGTGTATTCATGTTTGAAAGACAAAGACAGAGACAAAGACAGAGACAGAGAGAGAGACGAGCAGAAAGAGAGATATTTCTTTTCTGTAACTTGATTGCATGGTTGCTGAGCTTGAGCATTATGGACATGTCACAAGGTTGGGTGTGAAAGATGTATTTCGGCTCACAGTTTCAGCTGGATCACTTTTAGGGCTTCAGGTGAAGTAGACCACCATGGATGAAGGGCACAATGGGACAGGCTTTCTCCTCTCATGGCATAGGAGAAACAAAGAGAAAGGTGATACATAAGACTGAGGGGTAGAGGATTAAATGTCTTTTTGGCACACAACCCCAAGAGTCTACTTTTTTCAACTTGGCCCCATCTTCTATCTCTTAACCCCCTCTAATAATGCCATCAAGCTGTAGAGCCTCAGTGATGGACAGTGATCTGGTACAATAAGCTAAAATAAACCCCTTTCTTCCACTAAATTGTTTTTGCCCATGGCAAATATAAAACAAGCTAGGATAGCATCTTTATTTGGATATTTTATTTACTTACATTTTAAATTTTAAACTCTTCCCCAATTTCCCCTCCATAAATCCCCTATCCCATCCCTCCTTATCCTGCTTCTATGAGGGTACTCCCATACCCAACTACCCACTCCTGACTCACTGCCCTAGCATTGCTCTACTCTAGGGCATCAAGCCTTCACAGGAACAATGGCTTTCTATCCACCAATGCTAGATAAGGCCCCTTTAGCTCCTTCAGTCCTTCCCCTAATGCCTCCATTGGGGTCACTGTGCTCAGGATCTGGGAAAGCCTCTCAGGGGACAGCTGTATCAGGCTCCTGTCAGCAAGCACATCTTGGCATCTGCAATAGCTTCTGGGTTTGGTGTCAGCAGATGGGATGCATCCCCAGGTGGGGCAGTCTCTGGATGGCCTTTCATTCTGTCTCTGTTCCACTCTTAGTCCCTATATTTCTTTAGACAGGAACAATTCTGGGTTAAAATTTTGGAGATGGGTGAATGGCCCATCCAGAGGGCCATGCCTAACCTCAACCAGAGGGCCATGCCTAACCTCTGGATATAGTCTCAACAGAGTCTCCCTCCCCTCTGTTGGGCATTTCAGGTAATGTCATTCCTGTGAGATCCTAGACGGTTCTTGCTTTCGTGGCATCTGAGACTCTTTCTGGTTGCTACTGCCAGTTACCCTTCCCCCATTGATATACAACTCTGTTCAAATTCCTGACCCCCTCTGCATCTCTTCCATCTCCTCCCATACCTGATAATTGCCCTCTTTTTCTCCTCCCCATTTTCTTTTCCTCCCAAGTCCTTATACTTCCCTTGATTATTTTGTTCTCCCTTCTATGTAGGACTGAAGCATCCACACTTTGGTTTTCCTTTCTCTTGAGCTTCATATGGTCTATGAGTTGTATCATGAGTATTCCACTCTCTTTGCCTAATAACCACTTATCAGTGAGTACAAATCTTGTGTGTTCTTTTGGGACTGAGTTACTACACTCAGAATGCTTGTGAATACATACATAAATTTGCCTGTGAATTTCATGAAATCATTGTTTTAAATAGATGAGCAGTATTCCATTGTGTAAATTTACCACAGTTTCTACATCCATTCTTCTCTTGAAAAACATCTGGGTTCTTTCCAGCTTTTGGCTAATATAAATAAGACTGCTATGTACATAGTGGAACATGTATTTTTGTTATATGTTGGAGCATCTTCTGGATCCTCAGATAGTACTATGTCCAATATTATGATAAACCTCCAGACTGATTTCCAGACTGGTTGTACAATCCCACCAGCAATGGTAGAGTGTTCCTCTTTCTCCACATCCTTGCCAGCATCTGCTGTCCCGAGTTTTTAATCTTAGCCATTCTTACTGGTGTGAGGCAGAATCTCAAGGTCATTTTGATTTGCGTTTCCCTGATAACTAAAGATGTTGGACATTTCTTCAGGTACTACTTGGCTATTGGAGTTTCCTCATTTGAGGACTCTCTGTTTAGCTCTGTACCCCATTTTTAATAGGGTTATTTGGTTCTCTGGAGTCGAACATCTTGAGTTCTTTGTATATGTTGGATATTAGCCCTCTATCGGATGCAGAATTGGTAAAGATCTTTTCCCAATCGGTTAGTTTCTGTTTTGTCCTATTGACCGTATCCTTTGCCTTACAGAAGCTTTGCAATTATATGAGGTCAAATTTATCAATTATTGATTTTAGAGCTTAGGCCAGTGGTGTTCTGTTTAGGAAATTTTCCCCTGTAACCATGTGTTCAAGGCTTTCCCCCACTTTCTCTTCTATTGGATTCAATGCATCTGGTTTTATGTAGAGGTCCTTGATACACTTGGACTTGAGTTTTGTACAGAAAGATAAGAATGGATCAATTTGCATTATTCTATGTGATCACTGCCAGTTGAACCAGCATCATTTGCTGAAAATGCCGTCTTTTTCCCTGAATGGTTTTAGCTCCTTTGTCAAAGATCAAGTGACCATAGGTGAGTGGGTTCATTTCTGGGTTCCCAATTCTACTTCATTGATCCACTTGCCTGTCACTGTACCAATACCATGCAATTTTTAAAACTATTGCTCTGTAGTACAGCTTGAGGTCAGAGATGGTGATTACCCCAGATGTTTTTTATTGTTGAGAATTGTTCTCGCTACCATGGGTTTTTTGTTAATACAAAAAAAATAGAGAATTGCTCTTTTTATCTGTATAAAGAATTTAGTTGGAATTTTGATGTAGAGTGCACTGAATCTGTAGATTGCTTTTGGCAAGATGGCCATTTTTACTATGTTAATCCTTCCAATCCATGAGCATGGGAGATCTTTTCATCTTCTGCGGTCTTCTTCCATTTCTTTCTTCAGAGATTTGACGTTCTTGTCTTACAGATCTTTCACTTGTTTGGTTAGAGTCACAACAAGGTATTTTATATTGTTTGTGACTGTTGTGAAGGGTGTCATTTCTCTAGTTTCTTTCTCAGCCCATTTATCCTTTTAGTATAGGAAGGATAGTTATTTGTTTGAGTTATATATACAGCCAGTTTGTTGAAGATTTTTATCAGCTGCTGGAGTTCTCTGGTGGAATTTTTGAGGCCACTTAAGTATACTAACATATCATCTGTAAATAGTGATATTTTTACTTCTTCCTTTCCAATATGCATCCCTTTGACCTCCTTTTGTTGTCTAATTGCTCTAGCTAGAACTTCAAGAACTACACTGAATATATATATAGAGAGAGACGGCAGCTTTGTTTAGTCCCTGATTTCAGTGGGAGTGCTTCAAGTTTCTCTCCATTTAGTTTGGTGTTGTCTACTTGTTTGCTGTATATTGCTTTTACTATGTTTAGGTATGGGCTTTGAATTCCTGATCTTCCCAAGACTTTTAACATGAAGGGATGTTGAATTTTGTCAAATGATTTTTCAGCATCTAATGAAATGATCATGTGCTTTCTTTCTCTGAGTTTGTTTATGTAGAGGATTTCATTGATGAATTTCCATGTATTGAATCATCCCTGAATCCCTGGGATGAAACCTACTTGGTCATGGTGAATGATAGTTTTGATGTGTTCTTGGATTTTATTTTCAAGAATTTTATTGAGTATTTTTGCACCAATATTCATTAAGGGAAATAGGTCTGAAGTTCTCTTTCTTTGTTAAGTCTTTGTATAGTTTTTGAATCAGAATAACTATTGTTCAGCTTGCATATGTATGTGGGTTTTCTGTTGTATTTACTGTTACTCAAGACCAGCCTTAGTCGGTGGTGATCTGATAGTATGCATGGGATTATTTCAATCTTCTTGTATCTATTGAGGTCTGGTTCAGTTTTGGAGAAGATACCATACAGTGGTAAGAAGAAGGTGTATTCTTTTGTTTTAGCATGAAATGTCTTATAGATATCTGTTAAAACTATTTGGTTCATCACTTCTGTTAGTTTCACTGTGTCCCTGTTTAGTTTCTGTTTCTATGATCTGTCCATTGATGAAAGTGGAGTTTGAAGTCTCCCACTATTATTGTGTGAAGTGCAATGTATGCTTTGAGATTTAGTAAATTTT
The DNA here is from genome assembly GCF_947179515.1 of Apodemus sylvaticus. NCBI lineage: Eukaryota > Metazoa > Chordata > Mammalia > Rodentia > Muridae > Apodemus > Apodemus sylvaticus. The sequence continues at coordinate 40,129,203 of NC_067473.1, read as the reverse complement.
CCTTTATAAATGTAGGTGTCTTTGCATTTGGAGCATAGATGTTCAGAATTGAGAGTTCATCTTGTTAGATTTTTCCTTCCATGGGTATAAAGTGTCCTTCCTTATCTTTTTTTTTGATAACTTCATTCTGTATACAGTTACAAAACACAGGCACTATTGTGGGTCAACCCACAAGTGCTGGCTGACCAGATCTAGATATAGCTATCACCTGGGAGGCTCTCCTAGTGCATAACAAATACAGAAGGGGGTTCTCTCAGCCAGTCATTAAACTGAGCACAAGGTCCCCAATGGGGGAGCTAGAGAAAGGACCCAGGGAGCTGAAGGGATTTGCAACACCACAGGAGGAACAACAATATGAGTCAACCAGTACTCCCAGAGCTCCCAGGGACAAAACCATCAACCAAAGATTACACATAGAGTTATCCATGGCTCCAGACACATCAGCAGCAGAGGATGGTCTTGTTAGACACCAAAGGGAGGAGAGGCCCTTGATCCTGGAAAGACTTGATGCTGTAGTATAGAGGACAAAGAAGTGGGCGTGAGTTGATTGGGGAAGGGGAGATGGCTTATGGGATTTTTGGGGGAGGGGGGAACCAAGAAAGGGGACAACATTTGAAATGTAAATAAAGAATATACTTTAAAAAGTCGATTTTATTTGATATTAGAATGACTACTCCAGCTACTCCTGTATGCAGCAAAATGCTGTGACCTGTGTACATATCCAGTGTGTTAGTCAGCTTCTTTTTATTGGGAATTGAGTCCATTGATGTTAAGGGATATTAAGGAACAATGATATTTGTTTCCTGTTATTTTTGTTGTTATAGGTGGAACTATGCTTGTGTAGCAATTTTCTTTTTGTTTTGATGAAAGATTATTAACTTTCTTGCCTTTTTTAGGGTATAGTTTTCTTCCTTGTGTTGGAGTGTTCCATCAATTACCCTTTGCAGGGCTGGATTTGTGGAAAGATATTGTGTTAATTTGATTTTGTCATGGGTTATCTTGGTTTCTCCATCTATGGTAACTGAAAATTTTGCTGGGTATAGTAGTCTCCGCTGGCATTTTTGTTCTCTTATGGTCTGTATGACATCTGCCCAGGATCTTCTAGCTTTCATAGGCTCTGGTGAGAAGTTTGGTGTAATTTTGAGAGGCCGTCCTTTGTATGTTACTTACCTGTGCTCTCAGGTGTGTCAGCACTCTTGGGAGACCAGCTCTCTCGAGGTAGGATCTGGGTATGGAGAGCTGTGGCACAGGGCAGCTCTAGGCACAGATTAAGATAGCATTTTAAGAGCACACTAAACTTATTGGGAGTCATGCTATATTTTGCAAAGTGAAGAGTACCAATATTACACAATAAAGATAGAGTCATGTTAAATTCTGTAAGATATAGCAAGAATTGAAACCCCAGTTTAAATAGTAGTCCTTGGATTTTAGGAAAACTGCATTTAATGTGGATAAGTGATTTCAAAGTCTGGATTGATGGGTAACAAAAAAAAAAAAAAACCCACAGAAGTAGGATATGCAGTGATTCATACAAGAGATGATAAAGTTTTGAGCTTGGATAATAGTAATGAAGAATAAGAGCTGAAAACAAATTGTAAAATAATTAAAAAAATAGAATTCAGAGGCTTGAGACTGACTGACTGATACAGACTATGGATCCTTTATTCAAAATGCTTAGGATTTGTGTGTTTCAGTTCTTCGTTTCCCGAGTTTGGAGCACTTGCAAATACATAATGAACTATTTTAGGAAGGAGACCCAATTGCAACCATGAAGTTCACTCATGCTTAATATATGCTTTAGACACCCTCTGACGGCAACTTTGTATAAGGTCTTTAAGAATTTTGTGCATAAAACAAGCATGAACTTTGTTACATTGTACATTCAACTATCAGACCTAGAGAGTTCAGATTTTCAGATTAGAGATGCTGAATATGTTTGAGGAAAATCTATTTGGAGCCCAGAAAGTTTCTTCTATAGTTGGGTTATAAAACTGTCCTGATGCCTCAAGTGTGGAACACATGCTTTCCAACTGGAAGCACTAATTTGGAATGTGGTGAAAGGAATGCGATCAGAGGAAGTAGGTGAATGCTTGTGAAGATGATTTCTTGGTCCCATTCTCTACTCTGCGATTTGTCTGCTGTGAGAGGTAAAGGATTTCCTATGCCAGTGGTCTTATTGCCTCTTTCTCTTCCCAAGTGCTTGAGGTCACACAGCTGTATCTAACCTCTCTAAAAAATGAGTTATTTCGACCTCTGCATTGTTTGTGTTAGGCCTTTTGTCAATGTCACTGGAAACATAATAAAAACACTTCTAACTGGTTCTGAGTAGGTTGAATTGAAAAGGCATGCTTTACACAAGCATGGATATCCTATAATCACTTGAATATATGCATTTATTCAAATATATTTGGATATATATATGGATATATTATATATATATATATATATATGGATATCTAAGATTAAATATAAGGAAAAATAAGGAAATTAAATATAAGGAAATTAAATATAAGGAAATTAAATATAAGGAAAAAATAAGGAAGATCCAGAAATGAACCCACACACCTATGGCCACTTGATCCTCGACAAAGAGGCTGAAAACATCCAATGGAAAAAAGATAGCCTTTTCAACAAATGGTGCTGGTTCAACTGGAGGTCAGCATGCAGAAGAATGCGAATTGATCCATCCTTGTCTCCTTGTACTAAGCTCAAATCCAAATGGATCAAGGACCTCCACATAAAGCCAGACACTCTGAAGCTAATAGAAAAGAAACTGGGGAAGACCCTTGAGGACATCGGTACAGGGAGAAAGTTTCTGAACAGAACACCAATAGCGTATGCTCTAAGAGCAAGAATTGACAAATGGGACCTCATAAAATTACAAAGTTTCTGTAAGGCAAAGGACACCATCAAGAGGACAAATCGGCAACCAACAAATTGGGAAAAGATCTTCACCAATCCTACATCAGATAGAGGGCTAATATCCAATATATATAAAGAACTCAAGAAGTTAGACTCCAGAAAACCAAACAACCCTATTAAAAAATGGGGTACAGAGTTAAACAAAGAATTCTCACCTGAAGAACTTCGGATGGCGGAGAAGCATCTTAAAAAATGCTCAACTTCATTAGTCATTAGGGAAATGCAAATCAAAACAACCCTAAGATTTCATCTTACACCAGTCAGAATGGCTAAGATTAAAAATTCAGGAGACAGCAGGTGTTGGAGAGGGGTGTGGAGAAAGAGGAACACTCCTCCACTGCTGGTGGGGTTGCAAATTGGTACAACCACTCTGGAAATCAGTCTGGCGGTTCCTCCGAAAACTGGGCACCTTACTTCCAGAAGATCCTGCTATACCACTCCTGGGCATATACCCAGAAGACTCCCCACCATGTAATAAGGATACATGTTCTACTATGTTCATAGCAGCCCTATTTGTAATTGCCAGATGCTGGAAAGAACCCAGGTATCCCTCAACAGAAGAGTGGATGCAAAAAATGTGGTATATCTACACAATGGAGTACTATTCAGCCATTAGAAACAATGAATTCATGAAATTCTTAGGCAAATGGATGGAGCTAGAGAATATCATACTAAGTGAGGTAACCCAGACTCAAAAGGTGAATCATGGTATGCACTCACTAATAAGTGGATATTAACCTAGAAAACTGGAATACCCCTAACATAATCCATACATCAAATGAGGTACAAGAAGAAAGGAGGAGTGGCCCCTGGTTCTGGAAAGACTCAGTGAAACAGTATTCAGCAAAACCAGAACGGGGAAGTGGGAAGGGGTGGGTGGGAGGACAGGGGAAGAGAAGGGTGCTTGCGGGACTTTCGGGGAGTGGGGGGGGGCTAGAAAAGGGGAAATCATTTGAAATGTAAATAAATTATATCGAATAAAAAAAAAAAAAAAAAAAAAGAAAGGCATGGTTTACACAAGCATGGATATCCTATAATCACTTGAATATATGCATTTATTCAAATATATTTGGATATATATATGGATATATTATATATATATATATATATATATATATATATATATATATATATATATATATGGATATCTAAGATTAAATATAAGGAAAAATACTCAAAAAGGTAAATTAAACTCAGGCAAATGAGTAAAATGTCTTCAAGATATTATGTAAAGAGAAGAGGTCAGGAAGCAGATCAGAGAGACAGGACTCAGCAGTGCCTGGAGGCCAGGAGCAATCTACCTAAACCTGCAGGGGAAAAGTAATCAGTCAGTGAATAATGTGAAGGTGGTACATGAGAAGCACTGATGCAGATTATCTGGTGGCCATTGAGGACACAGTAGGAATGTGACAGAATCCCTTTGGGACAGTGTCAGCTGCAGTCAGACAGAGAGCATGCTGACTCAGGAGTGTGTCCTGTAGGTGTCAGAAATGCCACTGACACATTTCTGAAGGCCAGTCTTTCCGTGGAAAACAGGGAGGGGGAGTAAATCTGTAAATGTCTTTGGCTTAATTTATCTTCCAACTTATTTTAAAGTAATAGATTAATTTGACTACGATTGCTGAGTTTATTTTCATCTATTTATTTATTGACATTTCTCCTTTTTTATAAAAAAAAAATCAGAAAGTGCCAGAAAGATGACTCCACAGGTGAAAGCATTTGCCAAGAGTCCTGATGAGCTTAGTTTCAGTCCCAGTACTCATTTGAAGAAGGAACAGAATTTCACAGGTGCCCTCTGACATATTCTAAATAAACAAATAAACAAAGTAGTTTTGATGATCTTGGGAACTACATGTCTCTCTCACAATTCCAAAGCAATTTCCATGATAGTACTAAGACATTCACCTTGTTTTACACTTGTGCCCTTATGAATTTACTGTAGCATTTTTCAGACACTTTATGCCATGATGATGCTATTATTCCAAGGCTTTGAGGGAATTTGTGTTTGTATTTCTTTCATATGTCTAATTTTGATCTTTGTTGGTATCAACCTGTGGAACCCACACAAGCCAAAGTCCTGAGAACTCCTCAATGATGTTTTGTTGTTGTTTTTTTATTTTGTTTTTCTTTATCTTTTATTGTTGTTGTTGTTGTTGTTGTGGTGGTGGTGGTGGTGGTGGTGGTGGTGGTGGTGGTGGTGGTGGTTTTAGTCTTGCCATGCTGGTCATTATTGGCCTTGCTGGATTCACACATGAGTAAAGTGTATTATTTATTATTTTTCCTCCTATAGTGTGCATGTCATCTTCTAGACCATGTAAAATTACTCCTTAGGGATGAAGCTGCTCACTACCATCAGTTGGTGTCTCAGTGTTCTGTGACTCAGGTATGTAGTCACTTCAGGAATGGTGTCTTACTGACACATTCTGGTGGGTAACTAAAAGCATTGGCACAAACTTACAATATCTAGGCAATTCACTCACAGCAGTTCCAAAGGATGCAATCCAGCCTGGATCTGGGCTTTTTGTTTGTCTTTTTGTTTACTTTATGATAGGTTTGTTGCCCTTTTGTAGAGTCATTTTATTTAAACACTTTATATGTACATGGATATTTTAGAAAGCCTCTACAATAATAAATTTCATCATAACTATTTGAAATGCCTTGAGTATGAGCTATCCCTCCCATTATTTCTCATCCACACCCCCTCTCAACTTTTCACCTCAGTTGACCACTCCAGTACCGCTATTCCCTGGGGAACAAAAGTAACCATCAATCTTTCCAATCTGTGAACCTTGCCAGCTATAATCATGATCAGGCTGACAAAGTATTCCCACTGGTACACTAGTGGCATGAACATCATGAAAGGGAACAACCATATTCTAATTGGATTTATGTCCTATGCCACAAGATGAAACGTGAAACTTGGCACCATTATGAAGCCAAGAAACTCTGGCTAGACAACTCAAAGTATAAAAGGAGAATGTACAATTTTGTCTTTTGTCCTTATAGACCATTTTTAACTACCTCTCTCTCTCTCTCTCTCTCTCTCTCTCTCTCTCTATATATATATATATATATATATATATATATATATATATACTTAAGAGCAGAACTTAAGAGCTAATATCCACTTTAAGTGAGTACACACTAGGTTTGTCTTTCTGTGTCTGGGTTACATCACTCATAATGATTTTTTCTAGTTTTATCAATTTACCTGAAAATTTTATGATGTGATTTTTCTTAATAGCTGTTTAAGAAATACTTCATTGTGTAAATGTACCCCATTTTGTTTATCCATTGATGGACATCTAGGTTCTTTTCAGTTTCTGTCTATTACAAATAAAACTTCTACGAACATAGTTGAGCAAATTTCCTTATGATAGGATGGGGCATCATTTAGGTATGTGCCCAGGAGCAATAGAATTGGGCCTTGAGGTAGATCAATTGTCAATTTTCTGAAAAACCACCAAATTGATTTCCACAGTGGATGTCCAAGTTTGCATTCCCACCAGCACTGGAAGAGTGTTCTTCTTGCTCTATATCCCTACCAGCATGAGCTGTCATGTGTTTTTGATCTTAATTATTCTGACAGGTATAAGATGGACTATCAAAGTAGTTTTGATGTGTATTTCTTTGCCAGCTGAGGATGTGGAACATTTTTTAAGTATTTCTCATTCACTAGAGTTTCCTTTATTGAGAATTCTTTATTTAGATCTGTAACTCCTTTTTTAATTTGGCTATTTGGATTGCTGATGTCTAGTTCTTTAAATTCTTTCTGTATTTTGGATATTAGCTTTCTCTTAGATATGAAGTTGAATTTGCTCAGAATCATTTCCCGTTCAGTAGGTTGCCATTTTATACTATTGATAGTGGCCTTTGCTTTACAGAAGTTCTTCATTTTCATCAGGTTCATTTATTTGTTTTAACCCTTGAGAATTTTTTTGATTTTCCACAAAATGTTGTTTTGTTCTTTCAAGGTCTTTAAAAAATATGTTGGAATTTTTATGGAGATTGTATTGAATCTGTATTTTGCTTTTAGTGAGATAACCATTTTTAATAAGTTAATCTTACTAACCCATGAGCATGGAAGGTCTTTCCATCTTCTGATGCCTTCTTCAATTTATTCCTTCAAAGGCTCTTTTTTTTCATACAGGACTTTCACTTGCTTGCATAGAGGTACTCTAGAAATTTTATATTATTTGAGGCCATTGTTAAGGGTGTTGTTTCCTTGATTTTTCTTAGCCCATTTGCTGTTTGTATATAGGAGTGCTACTCATTTTTTATTATTAGTTAATCTTGTATTCAGGCACTTTGGTAAGGGTTTTTACTAACTGTAGGAATTTCCTGGCAAAATATTTGGAATTGCTTATGTATACTATCATATAATCTGCAAATAGCAATATTTTGCTTTTTCCTTTCTAGGTTTTTATCCCCTTGATCGTCAACTGAGTCATTGCTCTAGATCAAACTTCATGTACTCTTTGAATACATATGGAAAGAGAAGACTACCTTGTCTTATTTCTGATTTTAGTGGAATTGCTTTGTGTTTCTCTCCATTTAGTTTGATATCAGCTATAGACTTCCTGTAAGTTGCCTTTATTATGTTTAGGAATGTCTCTTGCATCTCTTACTTCTCCAAGATTTTTACCATGAAGCAGTGTTGAATTATATCACAGCCTTTTTCTGCATATCATGAAATGATAAAATCTTTTTCTTTGTTTTCATGGTGGATCACATTGACTGATTTAATATATTAAACCATCCCTGAACTTCTGAAATGAAGCCAATTTGATCATAGTGAATGATCTTTTGATGTATTCTTGAACTCTGTTTTAGAGAATTTTCTTGAGTGTTTTTTCATCTTGCCTTGAGTTTTTGTTGGGTGGAAGACATTTAATGACTGCTTTTATTTTCTTATAATAGTTCTATTAAAATTGCATATCTCATCTTGATTTAACTTTGATAAGTGGCATTTATCAAGAAAATTGCCCATTTTGTTTAGGTTTTCCAAAAGTAAAGGTTTTTAAATCATGACCTAATGATTCACTGCATTTCCTTGGTGTCTGTTTTTATGTCCCCCTCTTTGTTTCTTATTTTGCTAATTTGGGTATTTTCTTTCTATCTTTTACTTAGTTTGGATAAGGGTTTATACACGTCATGTTGATGTTTTACAAAGAACAAACTCTTCGTCTCATTGATTTTTTGTGTTCTTGTTCTTATTTTATTGATTTCATCATTCAGTTTCATTATTTTTTCCTATCATGTACTCTCCTGGCTATATTTGCTGCTGCTGTGATTGCTCTCTCTCTCTCTCTCTCTCTCTCTCTCTCTCTCTCTCTCTCTCTCTCTCTCTCTCTCTCTCTCTCCTCTCCTCTCCTCTCCTCTCCTCTTCTCTTCTCTCTTCTCTTTCTCCTCATTCTCCTCCTCCTCCTTCTTTTCTACAGCCTTCAGGTGTTTTGTTAAACTGTTATTATGAGACCTCTCCAATTCCTTTATGTAGATGCTTAATGCTGTGGACCTTCTTTTAGCACCATTTTCATTATGTCCCTTAAGTTTGAGTATGTTGTGAATTCACTTTCGTTAAATCTAGAGAGTCTTAAATTTCATTCTTTATTTTTACCTTGACTTAGATGTCATTTAGTAAACAAGTGTTTAGTTGCCATGAGTTCATAGGCTTTCAGTTGTTTCTATTGTTAAAATGTAGCTTTAATCCATGATGGTCTGATAGGACATAGGGGGTTATTTCAATTTACTTGTAGCTGTCAAGACTTACTTTGTGACTGAGAATGTGGTTAATTTTGGACAAAATTACATAAGGTGCTAAGACGAAGGTATATTCTTTTATGTTTGGGTGAAATGTTCTATATATATATCTTATATCTACTTGCTTCATAATGTCTGTTAGTTACAATATTGCCCATTATAATTTTTGTCTGAATGACCTGTTCAAGGGCGAGAAGGTGGTGCTGACATCTCCCACATGAGGGCTGATACATTATTTAAGCTTTAGTAATGTTTCCTTTATAAATGTGAATGTCCTTGGCTTTTCAGCATAGATGTTAAGGATTGATATGTAATCTTGGTGGATTTTTCATTGATGAGTATGAAGTGCACTTCCCTGTCCTATTTGATTAACTTTTGATTTAAAGTCTATTTTGTTAGATATCATAATGGCTACCCAACCTTACTTCCTAGGTCCATTTCCTTTTTCCAATCCTTTCCTATTGAGTAATGTCTGTCTTTTATGTTGCGCTCTGTTTTGTGTACACACCAGAAGGATATATCCTGTTTTTATATCCATTTTGTCATTCTGTGTCTTTTTATTAGCGAACTGAGTCTATTGATATTGAGAGTTATTAATGGCCAGTGGTTGTTAATACATGTTATGCTATTGTGTTGGTGATGATGGTAGTGGTACTGTTTGTGTGTATGCATATGTGTGTGTGTGTGTGTGTGTGTGTGTGTGAGAGAGAGAGAGAGAGAGAGAGAGAGAGAGAGAGAGAGAGCTTCCTTCCCTTTGGTTTTGTTGGTGTTAGTTTATTTCTAATGTTTTCATAGGTGTAGCTAACCTTTGGGTTGGAAATTCCTTTCTAATATCTTCTGTGAGACTAAATTTGTAAAATAAAATAGAGGCATTATTGATGATAACTTTTATTATTCTCATGCATGTACTCTGTAGTTTTGTAAATTTAGTTGTAGGTTATAATTGTTGTTTTATTATATTACAATCTTTCTACTTTTTTAATGTGTCCATACCTATACACTTCATAATACTTTTCATTTTCAGTTTCCTTCATAGAATATTGTATTCTATGTCTTGATCAATAATATTAAATATTATGAACAATAAATATTTGAAAAATTTAAAAATAATATGTGTTTTATGGGATGGTTGTGTAGATAATGATTAGAACATAAAATTATTTTACTCCATAATACCAAGGATGAATGGTCTCATGGTTTTAACCTATGACATGATCTGGAAATCTGATAAAACAATTTCTTTTTCTACTTTAAATATCCTGGACTAAATTATGTTACCTGAAATTTATGTAGTAAATATTTAACTTCTAGTACTTCAGAACCTAACTGTAGTTTTGCTAAGGTTTACAAAGAGGAAGCTAAATTTAAGCACAATGATTAGATTAGTTCTGATTTAATGTATTGATGGCCTTATGAGAAAAGGCTTTCTGATACAGATGTGTATAAGGAAATCAGGATGGAGCAGAGGAAATGGCCACCAGCAAATTAAGACAACACCTAGATAAGCAACAAACTGACAATACTGTGGTACTAGATTTCCAGACTGGAACATAAGACATTGAGTTTGTTTTCAGATACTCATCTGTGGGTCCAAGGCAGGTGCAGCCAGAAGCAAAGGGAGCACAAGAGTGACAGAGCAGGTGGAACAGTGTCCTTTAGGGCTCTGCCTGCACCGAGGAGCTGGGCTGCTCCACAGTCCATCCCTGTACCATTTCTGCCAGGGGTGAACTGGTCTCCAGGGAGTGTTATGACTTCTGGATTTGGAAGTGAGACCACCATTTTCTTTTCAGTGATTGTCCAAGGCAGGTAGGGCCAGGAGCGCAGGGAGAACAGGGAACACAGCAGTGGCAGCATAGCTGGGACATGGTCCTTCCCAGCTCGATCTGCACCAAGGAGCTGGGTTGAGCCACAGCCTTCTGTGCCAGGGGAGAGCTGGTCTCCCAGGGTGCTGAGACAGACTTGCAGGCCCACAGGAAGGATTAGCTCCAGCCAGAGACAGAGGGACCAACTAACACCAGAGACAAGCAGATGGCAAAAGGAAAATGCAAGAATGTTACCAACAGAAACCAAGGTGACATGGCATCATCCTAACCCAATTCTCCCACAACAACAAGTGCTGGAAACCCCAACACACTGGAAAAGCAAGATGTGGATTTAAAATCACAGCTGATAATGATGATAGAGTACTTCAAGAAGGACATAAATAACTCCCTTACAGAAACACATGAAAACATAAGCAAATAGGTGAAGGAATTGAACAAAACCATCTAGGATCTAAAAATGGAAGTAGAAATAATAAAGAAATCACAAAGGGAAACAATGCTGCAGATAGAAAAAACTAGGAAAGAAGTCAGGAGTCATAGATGCAAGCATCAACAACAGAATACAAGAGATAGAGGAGAGAATCTCAGTAGCAGAAGATACCATAGAAAGCATTGACACAACAGTTAAAGAAAATGCAAAATGAAAAAAAGCTCCTAACCCAAAACATCCAGGAATTCCAGGACACAATGAGAAGACCAAGCCTAAGGATTTTAGGTATAGAAGAAATCAAAGATTTCCAGCTTAAAGTGCCAGTAAATGTCTTCAAAAATTATAGAAGAAAACTTCCCTAACCTTAAGAAATAGATACCCATAAACATATAAGAAGCCTACAGAACTCCAAATAGATTGGAATAGAAAAGAAATTCCTCCAGTCACATAATAATCAAAACACCAATGCAATAAACAAAGAAAGAATATTAAAAGCAGTAAGGAAAAAATGTCACGTAGCATATAAAGGCAGACCTATCAAAATTATTCCAGACTTCCTGTAGAGACTATGAAAACTGGAAGATCCCGGGCAGATGTCATACAGACTCTAAGGAAAGACAAATGCCAAGCCAGTGAAACTATCAATTACCATAGATGGAGAAACCAAGGTATTCCATGACAAAACATATTTACACAATATTTTTCCGCAAATCCAGCCCTACAAAGGATAATGTTTTGATGGTGGAAAACACCAACAAAAGGAGGGAAAGGACACCCTAGAAAAAGGATGAAAATAGTCTCCTTTCAACAAACCCAAAAGAAGAAAGCCACATAAACATAACTCCACATATAATAACAAAAATAACAGGAAGCAACAATCACTATTATTTAATATCTCTTAATATCAATGGACTCAATGGATTCTAAAATGAAAAGACATAGGTTAACTGGCTGTATACTTAAACAGGATGCAATATTTGCTGCATACAGGAAACTCACCTCAGGCACAAAGACAGAAACTACCTCAGAGTAAAAAGCTGTAAAACAATTTTCCAAGCAAATAGTCCCTAGGAACAAGCTGGAGTAGCCATTCTAATATCAAATAAAATAGACTTTCAACCTAAAATAAGGAAGGACACTTTATACTCATCAAAGGAAAAATCTACCAAGATGAACTCCAATTCTGAACCTCTATGCTCCAAATGCAAGGGCACCCACATTTATTAAAAAAAAGTTACTACAGCTCAAAGCACATATTTTACCTAACACAATAATAGTGGGAGAGTTTAGCACTCCACTCTCAGCAAGGGACAGATCATAGAAACAGAAACTAAACAGAAATACAGTGAAACTAAGTTATGAACCAAATGGATTTAACAGATATCTATAGAACATTTTATCCTAAAACAAAAGAATATACCTTCTTCTTAGCACCTCATGGTACCTTCTCCAAAATGACCATGTAATTGGTCACAAAACAGGCCTCAACAGATATAAGAAGATTGAAATAATCCAATGCATACTATCAGATCACCACAGACTAAGGATAGTCTTCTATAACAACAAAACCAACAGAAAACCCACATACACATGGAAACTGAACAACATTCTACTCAGCAATAACTTGGTCAAGAAAGAAATACAGAAAAAAATTAAAGACTTTTTAGAATTTAATAAAAATGAAGGCACAACATATACAAACATGGCACACAATGAAAGCAGTGTTAAAATAAAAACACATATGTTTTAGTTCCTCCAAAAAGAAATTGGAAAGAGCATATACTAGCAGCTTAACAGCACATCTGAAGGCTCTAGAATAAAAAGAAACAAATACACCCAAGAGGAACAGACAGTTGGAAATAATCAAACTCAGGGCAAAAATCAACCAAGTAGAAATAGAAAGAACAATACAATCAATCAACCAAGCCAGGATCTGGTTCTTTGGATAAAAAACAAGATAGATAAACATTTACACACAGTAACCAGAGGGCACAGAGACAGTATCCAATTAAACAAAATCAAAAATGAAAAGGGAGACATAACAGATACTGAGGAAATCCAAAAAATCAGCAGATCCTACTACAAAAACCTATATTCAACAAAACTGGAAACTGTAGATGAAACAGACAATTTTCCAGGCAGATACTACATACAAAAGTTAAATCAGGATCAGATATATGATCTAAACAATCCCATAATCCCTAAAGAAATAGAAGCAGTCATTAATAGTCTCCCAACCAAAAAAAAGCCCAGGACCAGATGGGTTCAATGCAGAGTTCTATCAGACCTTCAAAGACCTAATACCCATACTCTTCAAAGTATTCTACAAAATAGAAACAGATGAAACACTACCCAATTCATTTTATGAAGCCACAACTACTCTGATACATAAACCACATAAAGACCCAACAAAGAAAGAGAACTTTAGACCAATTTCCATGATGAATATTGATGCAAAAATACTCAATAAGATTCTTGCCAAATGAATCCAAGAACATATCAAAACAATCATCCACCATGATCAAGTAAGCTTCACCCCAGGCATGCAGGTATGGTTCAATATATGGAAATCCATCAATGTAATCCACTATATAAACAAACACAAACAAAAAAACCCACATGGTCATTTCATTATGTGCTGAGAAAGCATTTGAAAAAAAATCCAGCACCTCTTCATGATAAAAGTTTGGAAAGACCAGGAATTCAAGGCTTATACCTAAGCAAAGTAAAAGCAATATACAGCAATCCAGTAGCCAACATCAAACTAAATGGAGAGAAACTTGAAGCAATTCAACTGAAATCAGGGACTAGACAAGGCTGTGCACTCCCTACATGTTCAATATAGTATTCGAAGTCCTAGCCAGAGCAATTAGACAACAAAAGGTTGTCAAAGGGATTCAAATTGGAAAGGAAGAACTCAAAGTATCACTATTTGCAGATGATATGCTAGTATACTTAAGTGACTCCAAAAATTCCACCAGAGAACTCCTAAACCTGATAAATATTTATAGGAGTGTTCAACATCTTTAATCATCAGAGAAATGCAAATCAAACAACCCTGAGATTCCACCTCATACCAGTCAGAATGGCTAAGATCAAAAACTCAGGGGAAAGCAAATGCTGGAGAGGATTTGTAGAGAATGAGGAACACTCCTTCATTACTGGTAGAGCAAACTGGTAAAACCACTCTGGAAATCAGTTTGGTAGTTGCTCAAAAAAAGTGGACATAGCCCTACCTGAGGACCAAGCTATATCACTCCTGGGCATATATCCAGATGATGCTCCAACATGTAATAAGGACACATGCTCCATTATGTTCATAGCAGCCTTATTTATAATATCCAGAAGCTGCAAAGAACCCAGATGTCCCTCAACAGAGGAATGGATACAGAAAATGTGGTACATTTACACAATGGAGTACTACTCAGGTTTAAAAACAATGAATTCATGAAATTCTTAGTCAAATGGATGGAACTAGAAAATATCATCCTGAGTGTGGTAAACCAATCACAAAAGAACATACATGGTTTGTATTCACTGATAAGTAGATATTAGCCCCAAATCTCAGAATACCCAAAATACAACTCACAGACCAATTAAAGCTCAAGAAGAAGGAAGACCAAAGTGTCTTAGAAGAGGGATCAAAATGCCCATGGCTCACAGCCACCCAAAGGACTGAGCTTAGGGTCCCCAATGGAGGAACTAGAGAAAGGACCCAAGGACCTAAAGAGATTTGCAGCCCCATAGGAGGAACAATAATATGGACAACCAGTACCCCCAAAAACTCCCAGGGACTAAAACACCAACCAAAGAGTATACATGGAGGAAACCATGGCTCCAGTAACATATGTAGCAGAGGATAGCGTTTTCAGACATCAATGAGAGGAGAGGTCACTGACCCTGTGAAGGCTCAATGCCCCAGAGTATGTTAACGCCAGGTCATGAACCTGAGAGGCAGGAGTTGCTAATAAGGGGAGGGTGGATAGGATAGGGGGCATTTGGAGGAGTAATGAGGAAAGGGGATAACATTTGAAATGTCAATAAATCAAATATTTAATCAAAAAGATTGTTGTCTATGGTATTTTGTTATAAAATTCCAAACAAATTGATGTTCATATTTATTTATTGAGTGATTAATCTTTTCAAGTATTTAACCAATATTTCCCAAGAAGCTCTTGTCACTTTGTATTTATCATACTTTGTATTATGAATCTCTTTATCTGCAGACTGTTACTCCATTATATTTAAAGGAAATAAATTGATAGTGAAATAATTTAGGAAAATAATAAATGGTAACACAATTTTTCAGAGATCTTTTTATTTGCTTACCTGACAGTTTTGCCCCTCCCTCTTCATCCCCCCTTACAATGTACTTTCCTCTGTGAGTTACTCAGATGGGGTAGTAACTCTTGGCTGATTTTCAGAGTGTACTCAGCCCTTTCCTTTAGACTAGGAAACCCATAGATAATTTTAAAACTTGTTTAAGCTAGTTTTGAAATTTGTTTGTTGCAGAATAGAATCTTTCAAACTTTAAGGCTGGATTTTTCTCCAGACCTCCCACCCCAAAGAAAGGCATTTCACCTCCTGCTTGTCTCTATGTCCAATTTAGGTGGAAGATTTTTGTTATCATCCCAATAGGTCTAATCCATTCTTCAAAAATACCAATTGACAATGAGTGCAGTTTTGTTCTTTTCTGTTTCACATTTTGAATATTCTCTCTCATCTTTTCATTTCTTTGTCTTTATGCTCTATATTCTGGGTACATTTCTCAAGATTTCCTTAATCATTGACTTAATGTTATGTAGTGCCGATGTTGCTCTTTTTGTTAGGAAAGCTGATATGAATTCAGATATTTTATTTCAGCTTCCTTACAATGGTCCTGCGTTTCATCTGGCTCTCTTTTACATCAGCGTGCTATTCATTCAGCATGCCTTTCATCTGGGATGATTTTGTCTTATTTAATGTTTCATCTCCCCCTTCAGTGTTCATAGGCCTCCATTTAATAATGAGTACAAGATCAGCCTCCCTAGAACACTTCTGCTTGGTATAGCACATCCTTCAAATGCTTATTTTCATTTCACTCCAATTCATTATTTTTTCAGCTTCCCATAGGTTGCAGAGTCTTTCCATAGCGTTCCTGGTGAACGTATACAAATGTCTTGCAGGATAGGCATATATTAGTATTATAGGAGTGGACGTGTGTGTGTGTGTGTGTGTGTGTGTGTGTGTTGTGTGTTGTGTGTGTGTGTTGTGTGTGTGTATGTGTGGTGTGTGTGTGTGTGTGTGTGTGTGTGTGTGTGATGTCTCTTTAAGAAGGCTAGTTGAGTTGCTTTGCCAGTTTTCAGGGTTAACACTGGTTATCCTCACTGGTTCTTCAGATGCTACTCATATTGACTCTACATTATTACGTCAAGAGGAGGATCATTTGCTCTCATATTTTTATAGTATCCCCTTATCGATCCTTCTGACATTGATAACTGTTACTAAGTAAATGCTTTGTCCGAGATACCATTCTATAGAAGTATCTTAAATGATTTCACACATTCAAGCCTTCGTGTCTACATATACTTTTAAAGAAATGAAGTAACTTGCCCAAAACCATGTAATTGATTTAGGTTCTAAACCTAAGCCCTTGAACGTTCTGTAATATAGTCTTTCCTGAGTGCTAAGGACATGGATGGGGCTTCCTTCATCCACAGCCTCATGCTCTCACTAAAGAGATTTCTAATAGGCCACTGATTATCTCGTAGAGTTCAGTGGTTCCTCTGCTGCCAGGAAAAGCAACTTCTGACAGCATTGCCTGTAAATATGCTTTTTTCCTACAAGGTTCCCTGATAAATGACTACAATAGTACAAGAGCTAAATGCCTAGTCCAAAAGCAAATCAACACTGCCCAGGTGTTTATCTAGGTGATGTTCCTCAAAACAACCTCCAACAGACACTTTGAAATACCATTCAGAATGAGATGCTAATTGTTCTGTCCAGCTCAGAAAGTAGCTTTTGCACAGTGAAGAAATGTGCAGAATCTCCTCTGTTAAGACATCAAGTTTTTGACACAAACACACAGTGGGATTGGATGGAAATGTCCCGCTTTGTTCCTGCCTGGCCCTTATAATCTGCCTTAGGGCTCCTTTACTTTGGTCATGGAAATTCCTCCTGGGGTCACACAGACTGTAAAGAATAAGCCCCGCTACCTGCACTGTAGAAATGGTGCTGGTTTTGTGAATTTGCATAGACATATGAAAAGGAAAGTTTGATCATATATTTTATACCAATTGGAGAGATATATTCTTTTGGCCCCAGATTTTTGAGGGTCAAGAACCAGAGTCACAAAGGGAAATGCGCCAAGGTTAGAATATAAATTAGGCAAACTCAAAATTGAACGAGTAAATAAAACGTTTAAATAGAAAGCTATAAATAGTTCAAAAGAAATTGAGTAAAAAAAAGAAACACTAGACATGCGAGGCCCCTAAAACAAGCCACTGGAGCCGGGAAAGAAGGTCTACAGAATTTGTCATTTATTGAAAATAAAATTCTTCCCCTCCTCTCTTTGGCTGCTTTCGTGACCAGCAAGGAGTTTCCAAGGACAATTGCTCTTAACTAATCTATTTTCAGTACCAATCCTCAAAGCAAACTTAATGTAAATGTCAACTTAATGCTCTTCCTCTCCAGTGCTAAGGACTAGAACTGGGGGTCATCCTAGGAAGAAGCCTCAGCCATATGGACAAAGCTGACAGTGTTTGGCTAATTTTTGGACTTTTACTACGTCATATTATGTTATCACTGAGATTCTATTGCATATTTTAGGAACGATTCAGATGTTCTATTGTGCATGAGTGAGAAAATACGTGGGGCAAAGAGTATACTTTGCAACTTTGATCATCAATGGCATATAGTAATATCTGGGCCTTTAAGAAAGAGGATTTGTAGTCTGTGTGAAATTTAGAAGATTGTCTAGCTAAGCACGGCTTATGTTCCTCATCACCAAAAAGGTTGTGAAAGAATAAATGTGCCTGGTTAGTGTTAAGTCTGCTGGATTCCTATTCAGTCATTGAGTAGAGTTACTTCCATTAAATACCCACAGTTTAAATAAAAACATCTATTTTTTCTTCAAATATTTAGAATATCTATTATAATATTGGTGATAGTTTTACTTCTATCACCCAATTCATGCTAGTTTCAAGGTATTCCTTGAGTGTATGTTTCTTAGAAGTAACAACCTCATGTATAATAAACATCCAGTAAATGACAAATGCAAAATTTAATATTTTATATCAAATGGGAAAGTTATATTACAATGGGCTTAAGGAACTCTGATTTTTACCAATAAAAGTACTCTGTTTCTATGAAAATACAGAGTACAATTTATTTTTCACCTGAAATTAAATGGTGTTAAATATTCTAAGTATAATTAAGCTTTGAAGGTCATTACAAATTTGTGTATTTTTATTAAATTTATCTTTAGAATTTTTTGTTGAAAAAAATTCAGCACATAACTTCTTGCTCCAGAAGGCTAAAGAACATGATTTAATAGCACTAGCAATGTTGTGGGCTGAAGATATGGCTGAACTTTTAAAAGTACAGGTCACTTTGCAGATGACCTGACCTAATTTCATTTCTTAGTGCCCAAATCAGGTAGTTCATAGTTTCTTTTTGTTGTTTTTGTTGTTGTTGTTTGTTGTTGTTGTTTTATTAACAATCTAGCTATGCCCCACTCTTCCTATACACCCTCCCACAGTTTCTCATCCATTCCTCCTCCCCCTTGTCTTTGAGAGGATGATCTCCCACCACCTGTACTCCAACATCCCTGGGGCCACAAGTCTCTGGAGGAATAGGCCCATCTTTTCCCACTGATGCCAGACCTGGCAGTTTTCTGCTATATATGTGTCCCAGGCCTAAAATCTGTATGTTGCCTGTTGTTGGCTCAGTGACTGGGAGCTCCCAGGGATCCAGGTTAGTTGAGACTTGTAGTTTTCCCATAGTGTCACCCTCCTCTTCAGTTTCTTCCATCCTTCTCCTAATTCAACCATAGGGGTCCTCGGCTTCAGTCCAATGGTTGGGGGTTAGTGTCTATTTCTGTCTTTGTCAGCTGCTGGTAGGGCCTCTCAAAAGACATCCTTGCTAGGCTCCTGTCAGCACATCATAGCATTAGTAATAGTGTCAGGCCTTGGTGTCTCCCCATGAGATAGATCCTCATTCAAGTAGGTCACTAGACCACCTTTTCCTCAATCTCTTCTCCAAATTTTGTACTTGAAGTTCTTTTAGACAGGAACATTTCTGGGTCAGAAATTTTGACTGAGGGTTTATGGTATCCCCATTCCCCTTCTTGGAGCCCTGTCTATCTTCTGGAGGTGGACTCTTAGTTTTCTCTCACCACTGTTAGGCATTTCATCTAAGGCCACTTTGATTAAGTCATGAGAATCTCTCAACTCCTAGGTCTCTGGGACTTACTCGAGTGCTTCCTCACCTCCCACCTTCTGAGTCTGCATATTTCCATTTATTCTGCTAGCCCTCTTGGCTTCTCTCTTGCCCCCCACCAACACCTGATCCTGTTCCCCCTTTCCCCTCCCCCATTCCCAGTCCTACCCTGATCACTCTTTTCCTCTGCCTCCTGTGATTCTTTTCTTCCCCGTTTTACATTGAATTGAAGCATTCTCACTTGACCTTTCTGCTTATTATACTTCTTAAGTTATGTACATTGTATCCTAGGTATTCTGTACTTTTTTACTAATATTCACTTATTTGTTATTACATATCATGTATATCTTTTTGGGTCTGAGTTATCTCACTCAGAATGATTTTCTAGTTCTATCCATTTGCCTTCAAAACTCAAGATGTCCTCGTTCTTAATGGCTGAAGAGTATTGTGTAAATGAAGCACATTTTCTGCATACGTTTTCTGTTGTGGGGCATCTGCATTGTTTCCAGCTTCTGGCTATTGCCAAGTAAGGCCTCTATGAACATCGCGGAGCACATGTCCCTCTGTTAGGGTAGGGCATATTTGGGATATATGACTAAGAATGATATAGCTGGGTCTTCAGGTAAGCCTATTTCCAACTCTTGGAGATACCTCCAGATAGATTTCCAGAGTGGTTATACTAGTTTACAATTCCACCAGAGTGGAGGAGTGTTCTTCTTTCTCTGCATCCTCACCAGCCTCTGCTGTCACCTGAGTTTTTTTTTTTTTTTTTTTTTTTATTATTCGATATAATTTATTTACATTTCAAATGATTTCCCCTTTTCTAGCCCCCCCACTCCCCGAAAGTCCCGCAAGCCCCCTTCTCTTCCCCTGTCCTCCCACCCACCCCTTCCCACTTCCCCGTTCTGGTTTTGCTGAATACTGTTTCACTGAGTCTTTCCAGAACCAGGGGCCACTCCTCCTTTCTTCTTGTACCTCATTTGATGTGTGGATTATGTTTTGGGTATTCCAGGTTTCTAGGTTAATATCCACTTATTAGTGAGTGCATACCATGATTCACCTTTTGAGTCTGGGTTACCTCACTTAGTATGATATTCTCTAGCTCCATCCATTTGCCTAAGAATTTCATGAATTCATTGTTTCTAATGGCTGAATAGTACTCCATTGTGTAGATATACCACATTTTTTGCATCCACTCTTCTGTTGAGGGATACCTGGGTTCTTTCCAGCATCTGGCAATTACAAATAGGGCTGCTATGAACATAGTAGAACATGTATCCTTATTACATGGTGGGGAGTCTTCTGGGTATATGCCCAGGAGTGGTATAGCAGGATCTTCTGGAAGTAAGGTGCCCAGTTTTCGGAGGAACCGCCAGACTGATTTCCAGAGTGGTTGTACCAATTTGCAACCCCACCAGCAGTGGAGGAGTGTTCCTCTTTCTCCACACCCTCTCCAACACCTGCTGTCTCCTGAATTTTTAATCTTAGCCATTCTGACTGGTGTAAGATGAAATCTTAGGGTTGTTTTGATTTGCATTTCCCTAATGACTAATGAAGTTGAGCATTTTTTAAGATGCTTCTCCGCCATCCGAAGTTCTTCAGGTGAGAATTCTTTGTTTAACTCTGTACCCCATTTTTTAATAGGGTTGTTTGGTTTTCTGGAGTCTAACTTCTTGAGTTCTTTATATATATTGGATATTAGCCCTCTATCTGATGTAGGATTGGTGAAGATCTTTTCCCAATTTGTTGGTTGCCGATTTGTCCTCTTGATGGTGTCCTTTGCCTTACAGAAACTTTGTAATTTTATGAGGTCCCATTTGTCAATTCTTGCTCTTAGAGCATACGCTATTGGTGTTCTGTTCAGAAACTTTCTCCCTGTACCGATGTCCTCAAGGGTCTTCCCCAGTTTTTTTTCTATTAGCTTCAGAGTGTCTGGCTTTATGTGGAGGTCCTTGATCCATTTGGATTTGAGCTTAGTACAAGGAGACAAGGATGGATCAATTCGCATTCTTCTGCATGCTGACCTCCAGTTGAACCAGCACCATTTGTTGAAAAGGCTATCTTTTTTCCATTGGATGTTTTCAGCCTCTTTGTCGAGGATCAAGTGGCCATAGGTGTGTGGGTTCATTTCTGGATCTTCAATCCTGTTCCATTGATCCTCCTGTCTGTCACTGTACCAATACCATGCAGTTTTTAACACTATTGCTCTGTAGTATTGCTTGAGGTCAGGGATACTGATTCCCCCAGATTTCCTTTTGTTGCTGAGAATAGTTTTAGCTATCCTGGGTTTTTTGTTGTTCCAGATGAATTTGATAATTGCTCTTTCTAGCTCTGTGAAGAATTGAGTTGGGATTTTGATGGGTATTGCATTGAATCTGTATAGTGCTTTAGGCAAAATGGCCATTTTAACTATATTGATTCTGCCGATCCATGAGCATGGGAGGTTTTCCCATTTTTTGAGGTCTTCTTCCATTTCCTTCTTCAGAGTCTTGAAGTTCTTGTCATACAGATCTTTCACATGTTTGGTAAGAGTCACCCCAAGATACTTTATACTGTTTGTGGCTATTGTGAAGGGGGTCATTTCCCTAATTTCTTTCTCAGCCTGCTTATCCTTTGAGTATAGGAAGGCCACTGATTTGCTTGAGTTGACTTTATAACCTGCCACTTTGCTGAAGTTGTTTATCAGCTGTAGGAGCTCTCTAGTGGAGTTCTTTGGGTCACTTAGGTAGACGATCATGTCGTCTGCAAATAATGATAGTTTGACTTCTTCCTTTCCAATTTGTATCCCTTTGACCTCCTTATGTTGTCGAATTGCCCGAGCTAGTACCTCAAGTACAATATTGAAAAGATAAGGAGAAAGGGGGCAGCCTTGTCTGGTCCCTGATTTCAGTGGGATTGCTTCAAGTTTCTCTCCATTTAGTTTGATGCTGGCTACCGGTTTGCTGTATATTGCTTTTACTATGTTTAGGTATGGGCCTTGAATTCCTGTTCTCTCCAAGACTTTAAGCATGAAGGGATGCTGAATTTTGTCAAATGCTTTTTCAGCATCCAATGAAATGACCATGTGGTTTTGTTCTTTGAGTTTGTTTATGTAGTGGATTGTATTGATGGATTTCCGTATATTGAACCAACCCTGCATTCCTGGGATAAAGCCTACTTGATCATGGTGGATGATCGTTTTGATGTGTTCTTGGATTCGGTTGGCAAGAATTTTATTGAGTATTTTTGCATCGATGTTCATAAGGGAAATTGGTCTGAAGTTCTCTTTCTTTGTTGGATCTTTTTGTGGCTTTGGTATCAGCGTAATTGTGGCTTCGTAGAAGGAATTGGGTAGTGTTCCTTCTGTTTCTATTTTGTGGAATAGTTTGAAGAGTATTGGTGTTAACTCTTCTTTGAAGGTCTGGTAGAATTCTGCACTGAAGCCATCTGGTCCTGTGCTTTTTTTGGTTGGAAGACTTTCTATGACTCCTTCTATTTCTTTAGGCATTATGGGACTGTTTAGATGGTCTAGTTGGTCCTGATTTAATTTTGGTATTTGGTATCTGTCAAGGAAATTGTCCATTTCCTCCAGATTCTCCAGTTGTGTTGAGTATAGGCTCTTGTAGTAGGATCTGATGATTTTTTGGATTTCCTCAGTTTCCGTTGTTATATCTCCCTTTTCATTTCTAAGTTTGTTAATTTGGATACTTTCTCTGTGCCCTTTGGTCATTCTGGCTAAGGGTTTATCTATCTTGTTGATTTTCTCAAAGAACCAGCTCCTGGTATTGTTGATTTTTTGTATGGTTCTCTTTGTTTCTACTTGATTGATTTCGGCCCTGAGTTTGATGATTTCCTGCCTTCTACTCCTCCTGGGCGAAATAGCTTCTTTTTGTTCCAGGGCTTTCAGGTGTGTCATTAAGCTGGTAATGTATGCTCTCTCCATTTTCTTTTTGGAGGCACTCAGGGCTATGAGTTTTCCTCTTAGCACTGCTTTCATTGTGTCCCATAGATTTGGGTATGTTGTGTTTTCATTTTCATTGTGTTCTAAAAAGTCTTTAATTTCTTTCTTTATTTCTTCCTTGACCAAGGTATCATTGAGTAGAGTATTGTTCAGTTTCCACGTGTATGTGGGCTTTCTGTTGTTTCTGTTGCTATTGAAGACCACTTTTACTCCATAGTGATCAGATAGGAGGCATGGGATTAGTTCGATCTTCTTATATTTGTTGAGGTCTGTCTTGTGACCAATTATATGGTCGATTTTGGAGAAGGTACCATGAGGTGCTGAGAAAAAGGTATATTCTTTTGTTTTAGGATAGAGTGTTCTATATATATCTGTTAAATCTAATTGGTCCAAAGCTTCAATTAGTTTCATTGTGTCCCTGTTTAGTTTCTGTTTTCCTGATCGGTCCATTGAGGAAAGTGCAGTGTTGAAGTCACCCACAATTATTGTGTTAGGTGCAATGTGTGCTTTTAGTTTTAATAAAGTTTCTTTTACAAAAGAGGGTGCCCTTACATTTGGGGCATAGATGTTCAGGATTGTCAGTTCTTCTTTTTGTATTTTTCCTTTGACCAGCAAGAAGTGTCCCTCAGGGTCTCTTTTGATGACTTTGGGTTGAAAGTCAATTTTATCTGATATTAAAATGGCTACTCCAGCTTGTTTCCTGAGACCATTTGCTTGTAAAATTGTCTTCCAGCCTTTTACTCTAAGGTAGTGTTTGTCTTTGACCCTGAGGTGTGTTTCCTGTAAGCAGCAAAATGTAGGGTCCTGTTTACGTATCCATTCAGTTAGTCTGTGTCTTTTTATTGGGGCATTAAGTCCATTGATGTTAAGAGATATTAAGGAATAGTGATTGTTACTTCCTATCATTTTTGACGTTATTTTTTAAATTTGAATGCTTAACTTCTTTTGGGTTTGATGAAAGGTTACTATCTTGCTTTTTCCAGGGTGAAGTTTCCCTCCTTGTATTGGTGTTGTCCTCCTATTATCCTTTTTAGGGCCGGGTTTGTGGATAGATATTGGGTAAACTTGGTTTTGTCATGAAATATCTTAGTTTCTCCATCTATGGTGATTGAGAGTTTTGCTGGATATAGTAGTTTTGGTTGGCATTTGTGTTCTCTTAGAGTCTGCATGAGATCTGCCCAGGACCTTCTAGCCTTCATAGTCTCAGGTGAAAAGTCTGCTGTGATTCTGATAGGTCTTCCTTTATATGTTACTTGGCCTTTTTCTCTTACTGCCTTTAGTATTCTTTCTTTGTTTAGAACATTTGGTGTTTTGATTATTATGTGACGGGAAGTATTTCTGTTCTGGTCCAGTCTGTTTGGAGTTCTGTAGGCTTCTTGTATATTCATGGGCATCTCTCTCTTTAGGTTAGGGAAGTTTTCTTCCATAATTTTATTGAAGATATTTGCTGGCCCTTTAAGTTGTAAATCTTCACTCTCCTCTATGCCTATAATCCTTAGGTTTGGTCTTCTCATTGTGTCCTGGATTTCCTGGATATTTTGGGTTACAAGCTTTTTGCATTTTGCATTTTCTTTAACTGTTGAGTCCATGGTTTCTATGGAATCTTCAGCATCTGAGATTCTTTCTTCTATCTCTTGTATTCTGTTGTTGATATTTGTATCTCTGTCCCCTGATTTCTTCCCAAGGCTTTCTATCTCCAAAGTTGTCTCCCTTTGAGTTTTCTTAGTTGTTTCTACTTCTGATTTTAGATCCTGGATGGTTTTGCTTAGCTCCTTCACTTGCATGTTTGTGTTTTCCTGTAATTCTTTAAGAGATTTTTGTGTTTTCTCTTTCATGAGCTCAGCCTGTTGACCAAAGTTCTCCTGTATTTCTTTAAGAGATTTTTGTGTTTCGTCTTTCATGACCTCAGCCTGTTGAGCAAAGTTCTCCTGTATTTCTTTAAGTGTTTTTTGCATTTCCTCCTTGTTGGCTTTTGTATTCTCCTGGATTTCTTTCAATGATTTTTGTGTTTCCCTTGCAAGGGCTTCTACCTTTTGATCCATTGTCTCCTGAATTTCTTTATGTATGACCTTCATGTGTTCCTGTACCAGCATCATGACCAGTGATTTTAAATCCAAATCTTGTTTTACTGGTGTGATGGGGTATCCAGGACATGTTGGTAGAGGAGAATTGGGTTCAGATGTTGCCATATTGCCTTGATTTCTGTTAGTGACGTTCCTGCGTTTGCCTTTTGCCATCTAGATCTCACTGGTGTTAGTTTATCTTGTCAGTGCTGGACTCACCAGTGCAAGCTGCCCCTTCCCAGTTGGCCTCTGGTGCACAGCTTACCTCCTGCACTGCTTGTAGACAGTGTGCTGCTGCCCAGGCTGTTCAGATCCCAAAGCAGGCACCCGAAGGCTCCCGCTGGGGCCCGCTGGATTCACTGGAGCACACTGACTTCTCCCAGCTGGCCGCCCGGAAGCCCAGCTAGCCACTTGCAGGACTTGGAGATGTAAAGCTGCCGCCCAGACTGATCTGGATCCGGAAGCGGAGAGAGTAGAGCTAAGGGCTTCTGCCTGAGGCCTTGCCCCAGATTGTGTCTGTGGAGCAGATGGAGCCCGTGTGCACTCCCAGGGAGTGCCGATGGTGTATGCTACTGTGACCTCCCCTGAGTTCCGCTCACTCCGCTGGGCAGCCGATCTGCCAACCGGGCTATCGCACACAAGGTTAGCCTGGCCGCCCAGTCCCTGAGTCCAGGCAAAAGCCTGGGAGGCCAAGGTCCGAGCAAAGTTCCCCTACGGCTTTGACTGTTAATTGGGTTTGCCAGGTGACTAGGATGGCGGGCGTGTGCGCCCGCGCTCCCTGAAAGCGCCGGGAGAGTCTGCTTTGCTAACAATCACCTGGGCGGGTTGACTCACAGATGGCCCACCAAGCCGCCCAGTTCTTGGGGTCAGTCCTGTGCCTTTTGGGGCCTGGACCCCCGCTTTGTTAGCCTTAGGCTATGCCTGTTACAGGTCTGCCCGCCTGAGCTCTCTGTCGTCCTGCATGCAAAATGGCGGCGGCGCGCTCGCAGGCCTGGGCAAAAAACCTCCTGGTTGGGTTGGCACCCCGATGGCCCCCCGACCCGCCCAGGGCCTGGGTGCAGGCCAACGCCCGTCGGGCTCAGACCACCGCGGTGTTGGCCTCGGATTATGTTTGTGTACCTCAGTCTGTCCGATTCCTGGAGTACGGAACCAAGATGGATCCTCCTCTCCTGACTGGTGGGAGGCCGAGTTCTGAAGTGGCCTCCGTGCAGGAAAGGCGCCGCACAACTGCAGCTGCTTGCTGTCCGGCTGGTCAGCGAAGGTCAGTGGTCGTGGGCGCAGGGCTTAACTGGTCCCTGTGACGCCTTGGTTCCTCTGCTGATGGCCCTTCAGCTGGAGCAGCCACTGCTGCCGCTGCTGCCGCCGCCGCCGCCGCCGCCGCCGATCCGTCACCTGAGTTTTTAATCTTAGCCATTTTGATTGGTGTAAGGAGGAATCATACTATTGTTTTGATTTACATTTCCTGATGACTAAGGCCTTTGAGAATTTCTTTAGGTGCTTCTTAGCTATTCAAGATTCATTCCTTGTGAATTCTCTGTTTAGCTCTGTTCCCCATTTTTAATTGGGTTATTTGGGGGTTTTTTTTTTGGACATTACCTTCCTGTGTTTTTTTTAATATATTTTGGATATTAACCCTCTATCAGATGTGGGGTTCTTGAAGATTTTTTTTCCCAATCTGTAGGTTGACAATTTGTCTTTTGCTTTACATAAGCTTTTAAGTTTCATGAGGTGCCATTTATCAACTATTGATCTTAGAACCTGAGCCACTGTAGTTCTGTTTATGAAATTTTCTCCTCTACCAATGAATTCGAAGCTCTTTCCCACTTTTCTTCTATTATATTCAGCGTATCTGGTTTTTGTTGAAGTCCTTCTTTGATTCACTTGGATTTGATCTTTGTGCTGAGTAATAAATATGAATCTATTTTTATTTTTTATATATAGACTACCAGTTAAACCAACACCATTTATGGAAGATGCTATCTTTTTTCCATTGTATGTTTTTGGCTTCTTTGTCAAAGATCAAGTATCCATAATTATGTGGTCTTATTTCTTGGTTTTCAATTTTATTACATTAGTGACCTGTGTGTCTTTAGCAATGCCATGCAGTTTTTATCACTATTACTCTGTAGTACAGCTTGAGGTCAGGGATAGTGATTCCCCCAGAAATTCCTTTATTGTTAAGGATTTTTTAAGCTATCTTGGGTTTTTTTTTTTTTCCACATGAAATTGTGAATTGTTCTCTACATGTCTGTAAAGAAATTTGTTGGAATCTTGATGGGGATTGCATTGAATCTGAAGACTGCTTTTGGTAGTCCTACCAACCCATGAGTGTAAGACCCCAAAAACCAAGGGTGCCCCAGAACCCGGGAAGGCGACACCCAAATCACTCGCGAGAAACGGACTCGATGCAATAGCATGGGGATTTCTTTATTTCCAGAATTCTGGGTTCCATAGCCGTGCACCACACAGGGTTAGAGGACTATGGACCCCGAGTGCCGAATTGCGACAGCTTTTATAAGTTTACAACAGAGCCCTCGAATCACAAACCAATCATTTCTTAGCATGGAGAGCCCGCGAAATGTGAGCCAATTGATTTGTACCATTCCATAGTTTTTAGGCCAATCATTTTAAATTATCAGAGCCCGTGCTCAGTGGACCAATTAGTTTCCTATAATGTCTACAGCTGCGTGAACTCCTGCTTAGGGGTAATGGCGTAAGTTTACAGAAGATAAGCTTAGCCCATTTCGAGTTACCCTATGGGGCCAGAATCACCTATTCAAGGCCTTTCTGCTAGGTCTAAACAAAGGGCGGGCTCTGGAATGTGACCTTTTACCTAGTTTCTAACAAAACAAGATAGCATTTTAAACTACTGATTTCTTGGGGTCATTAGAATTAGGCTGTATTATTTTCTATCCTTTCATGAGCATGGGGGATCTTTCCTTTTTCTGAAGTCTTTTTTGACTTCTCTTTCAGGGATTTAAAGTTCTTGTGGTACATATCTTTCACTTGCTAAGTAAGACTTACAACAAGGTATTTTATACTATTTGTGGCTATTGTGAAAGGTGTTCTTTCCCTAATTTCTTTCTCAGCCTGTTTATTATTCATATGAAGGAAGGTTATAGATTTGTTTGAGTTAATTTTATGTCCAACCACTTTGCTGAAGTTGTTTACCAGGTATAAAAGCTCTCTGTTAGGATATTTGGGATCGCTAATATGTACTATCATGTCATTTGCAAATAGTGATACCTTGACATCTTCTTTTCCAATTTGTATTCCCTTGCTCTCCTTTTTGTTGTCCTATTGGTCTAGCTAGAACTTTGAGTACTATGTTGAGTATATAGCAAGAGTAGGGAGCCTTGTCTTGTCCCTGATTTCAAAAGCATTGCTTCAAGAATCTCTCCATTTAATTTGATTTTGCCTTTTGGTTTGTTGTATATTGTTTTGATTATGTTTAGGCAAGAGCCTTGAATTCTTGATCTCTCCAATACTTTTAACATGTAGCAGTGTTGCTTTTTGTCAAAAGGTTTTTCATGGGATTTTTTTTGTTGTTGAGTTTGTTTATATAGTGGATGTTCGTATATTCAACTATCCCTACATCCCTGTGATGAAACCTTTTTGATCTTAGTGAATGATGTTTTTCAGGTGTTCTTGGATTCAGTTTGCAAGAATTGTGTTGAGTATTTTTGCACTGGTAGTCATTAGAGATATTAGTGTGAAGTTCTCTTTTTTTCTTTGTTGGGTATTTGTGTGTTTTGGTATCAGAGTAACTCAGGCTACAGAGAATGAGTTAGGTTGTTTCTATTTCATGGAATAGTTTGAGGAATGTTTGGATTAGCTCTTTTTCGTAGGTCTGATAGAATTCTGTGATAAAGCCATCTGGCCCTGGGCTTTTTTTGTTTGTTTGTTTGTTTGTTTGTTTGGATGACTTTTTAATGACTTTTTAAAAAAATCCTTGGGGAATATGGAGCTGTTTAGATAATTTCCCTGCTTTTGATTTAACTTTTGTACTATCTAAAAAGTAATCCATTTCATCTAGACTTTCCAGTTTTGTTGAATAAATGCTATTGTAGTAAGATCTGATGGTTTTTTGAATTTCCCCAGTTTCTGTTTTTATGTCTCCCTTTTCCTTTCTGATTTTGTTAATTTGGATACTTTCTCTGTGTCCTTTAGTTAGGTTTGCTAAGGGTTTATCTATCTTGTTGATTTTGTCAAAGTACCAGCTTTGAGTTTTGTTGATTCTTTGTATAGTTGCCCTTGTTTCTAATTGATTTATTTCATCTCTGAGTTTGATTATTTACTGCCTTTTACTCCTCTTAGATGTCTTTTCTTTATGTTCTAGAGCTTTCAGATGTCCTGTTAAGTTGAAAATGTAGAATCTCCCCAATTTCTTTATGAAGGTACTCAGTGCTATGAATTTTCCTCTTAGCACTGTTTTCACTGTGTCCCATAGATTGGGTATTCCATGGCTTCACTTTCATTAAATTCTAGAAAGTCTTTAATTTCTTTCTTTATTTCTTACCTGACCAAAGTATTATTGAGTAAAGAGTTGTGCAGCTTCCATGAGTATGTGGGGTTTCTGTTTTGTTATTGAAGGCCAACCTTTGTCTGTGGTGATCTGATAAAATTCATGGGATTATTTCATTCTTCTTGTATCTGTTGAGGCTTGTTTTGTGTCCTATTATATGGTCAACCTTGGAGAAGGTAGCATGAGATGCTGAGAAGGTGTATTCCTTTGTGTTGGGGTGAAGTTGTTTTACAGATATCTGTTAAACCCTTTTGGTTCATAACTTCTATAAATTTCAGTTTCTCTGTTTGATTTCTGTTTCCATAATTGCCCATTGATGAGAGTGGAGTGTTGAAGCCTCCCACTATTACTGTCTGAGTGTCAATATGTGTTTTAAGCTTTAGTAAGGCTTCTTTTATGAATGTGGTTGCCCTTGAGTTTAGGCCACAGATGTTCAGAATTGAGACTTCATACTGGAGGAAGTTTCCTTTGCTGAATATGAAGTTTCATTCCCAATCTCATTTGATACATTTTGGTTGAAAGTCTATACTTTTTAGATAAAGAATGGCAACTGCCACTTGGTTCTTGGGACTCTTTGATTGGAAAACCTTTTAATCCAGTCTTTACTCTGAGGTAATGTCTTTCTTTGTCCTTGAGGTGTGTTTCTTGTATGCAGCAAAATGCTGAATCCTGCTTGTGTATCCAGTCTGTTAGCTTATGTCTTTTTTTTGGGTAATTGAGCCTGCTGAGTTGAGAGATGTTGAAAACAGGTGATTGTTATATCCTGTTATGCTTGTTCTTGGAGGTGTTTGTGTGTGTGTGTGTGATTCTTTCTTTTTAGGTTTCTTGGGAGATGATTAATTTCCTGTTTTTCCTTTGGTATAGATACCCTACTTGTGTTGGAATTTTCCTCTGTGGGCTGGATTAGATGATATATATTGTTTAGATTTGGTTTTGTCATGGAATATTTTGTATTCTCCATTTATGATGATTGATAGTTTTGCTGTGTGTAGCAGCCTGGGCTGGCATTTGTGTTCTTTTTGGGTCCGTATAACATCTGTTCGGGATCTGGCTTTCAGAGTATCTGTTGAGAAGTCTGGTATAATTCTGATAGGTCTGCCTTTACTTGGCCATTTTCCCTTACAGCTTTTAATATTCATTCTTTGTTCTGTGCATTTAGTGCTTTGATATTATCCATTGGGAGGAATTTTTATGGTTCAATCTATTTGGTGTTCTTTAGGCTTCTTGTACTTTTATGGCTACCTTTCTTTAGTTTGGGGAAGTTTTCTTCTCTGGTTCATTGAAAATATTTTCTGGCCCTTTGAGTTGGGAATCTTTGCTCTCTTATGTTCCTATTATTCTTAGGTTTGGTGTTTTTATTGTGTCCTGGATTTCCTGGATGTTTTCCGTTAGGAATTTTTTTTTTTATTCGATATAATTTATTTACATTTCAAATGATTTCCCTTTTCTAGCCCTCCCCACTCCCCGAAAGTCCCGTAAGTCCCCTTCTCTTCCCCTGTCCTCCCACCCACCCCTTCCCACTTCCCCGTTCTGATTTTGCCGAATACTGTTTCACTGAGTCTTTCCAGAACCAGGGGCCACTCCTCCTTTCTTCTTGTACCTCATTTGATGTGTGGATTATGTTTTGGGTATTCCAGTTTTCTAGGTTCATATCCACTTATTAGTGAGTGCATACCATGATTCACCTTTTGAGTCTGGGTTACCTCACTTAGTATGATATTCTCTAGCTCCATCCATTTGCCTAAAAATTTCATGAATTCATTGTTTCTAATGGCTGAATAGTACTCCATTGTATAGATATACCACATTTTTTGCATCCACTCTTCTGTTGAGGGATACCTGGGTTCTTTCCAGCATCTGGCAATTATAAATAGGGCTGCTATGAACATAGTAGAACATGTATCCTTATTACATGGTGGGGAGTCTTCTGGGTATATGCCCAGGAGTGGTATAGCAGGATCTTCTGGAAGTGAGGTGCCCAGTTTTCAGAGGAACCGCCAGACTGCTTTCCAGAGTGGTTGTACCAATTTGCAACCCCACCAGCAGTGGAGGAGTGTTCCTCTTTCTTCACACCCTCTCCAACACCTGCTGTCTCCTGAATTTTTAATCTTAGCCATTCTGACTGGTGTAAGATAAAATCTTAGGGTTGTTTTGATTTGCATTTCCCTAATGACTGATGAAGTTGAGCATTTTTTAAGATGCTTCTCCGCCATCTGAAGTTCTTCAGGTGAGAATTCTTTGTTTAACTCTGTACCCCATTTTTTAATAGGGTTGTTTGGTTTTCTGGAGTCTAACTTCTTGAGTTCTTTATATATATTGGATATTAGCCCTCTATCTGATGTACGATTGGTGAAGATCTTTTCCCAATTTGTTGGTTGCTGATTTGTCCTCTTGATGGTGTCCTTTGCCTTACAGAAACTTTGTAATTTTATGAGGTCCCATTTGTCAATTCTTGCTCTTAGAGCATATGCTATTGGTGTTCTGTTCAGAAACTTT
This sequence comes from Apodemus sylvaticus, assembly GCF_947179515.1. Taxonomy (NCBI): domain Eukaryota; kingdom Metazoa; phylum Chordata; class Mammalia; order Rodentia; family Muridae; genus Apodemus; species Apodemus sylvaticus. The sequence continues at coordinate 40,096,826 of NC_067473.1, read as the reverse complement.
CTCCCTGTACCGATGTCCTCAAGGGTCTTCCCCAGTTTCTTTTCTATTAGCTTCAGAGTGTCTGGCTTTATGTGGAGGTCCTTGATCCATTTGGATTTGAGCTTAGTACAAGGAGACAAGGATGGATCAATTCGCATTCTTCTGCATGCTGACCTCCAGTTGAACCAGCACCATTTGTTGAAAAGGCTATCTTTTTTCCATTGGATGTTTTCAGCCTCTTTGTCGAGGATCAAGTGGCCATAGGTGTGTGGGTTCATTTCTGGATCTTCAATCCTGTTCCATTGATCCTCCTGTCTGTCACTGTACCAATACCATGCAGTTTTTAACACTATTGCTCTGTAATATTGCTTGAGGTCAGGGATACTGATTCCCCCAGATTTTCTTTTGTTGCTGAGAATAGTTTTAGCTATCCTGGGTTTTTTGTTGTTCCAGATGAATTTGATAATTGCTCTTTCTAACTCTGTGAAGAATTGAGTTGGGATTTTGATGGGTATTGCATTGAATCTGTATAGTGCTTTAGGCAGAATGGCCATTTTAACTATATTGATTCTACCGATCCATGAGCATGGGAGGTTTTCCCATTTTTTGAGGTCTTCTTCCATTTCCTTCTTCAGAGTCTTGAAGTTCTTGTCATACAGATCTTTCACATGTTTGGTAAGAGTCACCCCAAGATACTTTATACTGTTTGTGGCTATTGTGAAGGGGGTCATTTCCCTAATTTCTTTCTCAGCCTGCTTATCCTTTGAGTATAGGAAGGCCACTGATTTGCTTGAGTTGATTTTATAACTTGCCACTTTGCTGAAGTTGTTTATCAGCTGTAGGAGCTCTCTAGTGGAGTTCTTTGGGTCACTTAGGTAGACGATCATGTCGTCTGCAAATAATGATAGTTTGACTTCTTCCTTTCCAATTTGTATCCCTTTGACCTCCTTATGTTGTCGAATTGCCCGAGCTAGAACCTCAAGTACAATATTGAAAAGATAAGGAGAAAGGGCCTTGTCTGGTCCCTGATTTCAGTGGGATTGCTTCAAGTTTCTCTCCATTTAGTTTGATGCTGCCTACCGGTTTGCTGTATATTGCTTTTACAATGTTTAGGTATGGGACTTGAATTCCTGTTCTCTCCAAGACTTTAAGCATGAAAGGATGCTGAATTTTGTCAAGTGCTTTTTCAGCATCCAATGAAATGACCATGTGGTTTTGTTCTTTGAGTTTGTTTATGTAGTGGATTGTATTGATGGATTTCCGTATATTGAACCAACCCTGCATTCCCGGGATAAAGCCTACTTGATCATGGTGGATGATCGTTTTGATGTGTTCTTGGATTCGGTTGGCAAGAATTTTATTGAGTATTTTTGCATCAATGTTCATAAGGGAAATTGGTCTGAAGTTCTCTTTCTTTGTTGGATCTTTTTGTGGCTTTGGTATCAGCGTAATTGTGGCTTCATAGAAGGAATTGGGTAGTGTTCCTTCTGTTTCTATTTTGTGGAATAGTTTGAAGAGTATTGGTGTTAACTCTTCTTTGAAGGTCTGGTAGAATTCTGCACTGAAGCCATCTGGTCCTGTGCTTTTTTTGGTTGGAAGACTTTCTATGACTCCTTCTATTTCTTTAGGCATTATGGGACTGTTTAGATGGCCTAGTTGGTCCTGATTTAATTTTGGTATTTGGTATCTGTCAAGGAAATTGTCCATTTCCTCCAGATTCTCCAGTTGTGTTGAGTATAGGCTCTTGTAGTAGGATCTGATGATTTTTTGGATTTCCTCAGTTTCCGTTGTTATATCTCCCTTTTCATTTCTAAGTTTGTTAATTTGGATACTTTCTCTGTGCCCTTTGGTCAGTCTGGCTAAGGGTTTATCTATCTTGTTGATTTTCTCAAAGAAACAGCTCCTGGTTTTGTTGATTTTTTGTATGGTTCTCTTTGTTTCTACTTGATTGATTTCGGCCCTGAGTTTGATGATTTCCTGCCTTCTACTCCTCCTGGGCGAAATAGCTTCTTTTTGTTCTAGGGCTTTCAGGTGTGTCATTAAGCTGGTAATGTATGCTCTCTCCATTTTCTTTTTGGAGGCACTCAGGGCTATGAGTTTTCCTCTTAGCACTGCTTTCATTGTGTCCCATAGATTTAGGTATGTTGTGTTTTCATTTTCATTGTGTTCTAAAAAGTCTTTAATTTCTTTCTTTATTTCTTCCTTGACCAAGGTATCATTGAGTAGAGTATTGTTCAGTTTCCACGTGTATGTGGGTTTTCTGTTGTTTCTGTTGCTATTGAAGACCACTTTTACTCCATAGTGATCAGATTGGAGGCATGGGATTAGTTCGATCTTCTTATATTTGTTGAGGTCTGTCTTGTGACCAATTATATGGTCGATTTTGGAGAAGGTACCATGAGGTGCTGAGAAAAAGGTATATTCTTTTGTTTTAGGATAGAATGTTCTGTGTATATCTGTTAAATCTAATTGGTCCAAAGCTTCAGTTAGTTTCATTGTGTCCCTGTTTAGTTTCTGTTTTCCTGATCGGTCCATTGAGGAAAGTGCAGTGTTGAAGTCACCCACAATTATTGTGTTAGGTGCAATGTCTGCTTTGAGTTTTAATAAAGTTTCTTTTACGAAAGAGGGTGCCCTTGCATTTGGGGCATAGATGTTCAGGATTGACAGTTCTTCTTTTTGTATTTTTCCTTTGACCAGCAAGAAGTGTCCCTCAGGGTCTCTTTTGATGACTTTGGGTTGAAAGTCAATTTTATCTGATATTAAAATGGCTACTCCAGCTTGTTTCCTGAGACCATTTGCTTGTAAAATTGTCTTCCAGCCTTTTACTCTAAGGTAGTGTTTGTCTTTGACCCTGAGGTGTGTTTCCTGTAAGCAGCAAAATGTAGGGTCCTGTTTACGTATCCATTCAGTTAGTCTGTTTCTTTTTATTGGGGCATTAAGTCCATTGATGTTAAGAGATATTAAGGAATAGTGATTGTTACTTCCTATCATTTTTGACGTTATTTTTTAAATTTGAATGCTTAACTTCTTTTGGGTTTGATGAAAGATTACTATCTTGCTTTTTTCAGGGTGAAGTTTCCCTCCTTGTATTGGTGTTGTCCTCCTATTATCCTTTTTAGGGCTGGGTTTGTGGATAGATATTGGGTAAACTTGGTTTTGTCATGAAATATCTTAGTTTCTCCATCTATGGTCATTGAGAGTTTTGCTGGATATAGTAGTTTTGGTTGGCATTTGTGTTCTCTTAGAGTCTGCATGAGATCTGCCCAGGACCTTCTAGCCTTCATAGTCTCAGGTGAAAAGTCTGCTGTGATTCTGATAGGTCTTCCTTTATATGTTACTTGGCCTTTTTCTCTTACTGCCTTTAGTATTCTTTCTTTGTTTAGAACATTTGGTGTTTTGATTATTATGTGACGGGAAGTATTTCTGTTCTGGTCCAGTCTGTTTGGAGTTCTGTAGGCTTCTTGTATATTCATGGGCATCTCTCTCTTTAGGTTAGGGAAGTTTTCTTCCATAATTTATTGAAGATATTTGCTGGCCCTTTAAGTTGTAAATCTTCACTCTCATCTATGCCTATAATCCTTAGGTTTGGTCTTCTCATTGTGTCCTGGATTTCCTGGATATTTTGGGTTACAAGCTTTTTGCATTTTGCATTTTCTTTAACTGTTGAGTCCATGGTTTCTATGGAATCTTCAGCATCTGAGATTCTTTCTTCTATCTCTTGTATTCTGTTGTTGATATTTGCATCTCTGTCCCCTGATTTCTTCCCAAGGCTTTCTATCTCCAAAGTTGTCTCCCTTTGAGTTTTCTTAGTTGTTTCTACTTCTGATTTTAGATCCTGGATGCTTTTGCTTAGCTCCTTCACTTGCTTGTTTGTGCTTTCCTGTAATTCTTTAAGAGATTTTTGTGTTTCCTCTTTCATGACCTCAGCCTGTTGACCAAAGTTCTCCTGTATTTCTTTAAGAGATTTTTGTGTTTCGTCTTTCATGACCTCAGCCTGTTGACCAAAGTTCTCCTGTATTTCTTTAAGTGTTTTTTGCATTTCCTCCTTGTTGGCTTTTGTATTCTCCTGGATTTCTTTCATTGATTTTTGTGTTTCCCTTGCAAGGGCTTCTAACTTTTGATCCATTTTCTCCTGAATTTCTTTAAGTATGTCCTTCATGTGTTCCTGTACCAGCATCATGACCAGTGATTTTAAATCCAAATCTTGTTTTACTGGTGTGATGGGGTATCCAGGACATGTTGGTAGAGGAGAATTGGGTTCAGATGTTGCCATATTGCCTTAATTTCTGTTAGTGACGTTCCTGCGTTTGCCTTTTGCCATCTAGTTCTCACTGGTGTTACTTGGTCTTTTCAGTGCTGGACTCACCAGTGCAAGCTGCCCCTTCCCAGTTGGCCTCTGGTGCACAGCTTACCTCCTGCACTGCTTGTAGACAGGGTGCTGCTGCCCAGGCTGTTCAGATCCCAAAGCAGGCACCCGAAGGCTCCCGCTGGGGCCCGCTGGATTCAGTGGAGCAAACTGACTTCTCCCAGCTGGCCACCCGGAAGCCCAGCTAGCCTCTTGCAGGACTTGGAGATGTGGTGCTGCAGCCCAGGCTGATCTGGATCCAGAAGCGGAGAGAGTAGAGATGAGGGCTTCTGCCTGAGGCCTTGCCCCAGATTGTGTCTGTGGACCAGATGGAGCCTGTGTGCCCCCCCCCCCAGGGAGTGTCGATGGTGTATGCTGCTGTGACCTCCCCTGTGTTCCGCTCACTCCGCTGGGCAGCCTATCCACCAACCGGGCTGGCGCACACAAGGTTAGCCTGGTCGCCCAGTCCCTGAGTCCAGGCAAAAGCCTGGGAGGCCAAGGTCCGAGCAAAGTTCCCCTAGGGCTATGACTGTTAATTGGGTCAGCCAGGTGACTAGGATGGTGGGCGTGCGTGCCCGCTCTCCCTGAAAGCGCTGGTAGAGTCTGCTGTGCTAACAACCTCCTGGGCGGGTTGACTCACAGATGGCCCACCAAGCCGCCCAGTTCTTGGGGTCAGTCCTGTGCCTTTTGGGGCCTAGACCCCCGCTTTGTTAGCCTCAGGCTATGCCTGTTACAGGTCTTCCCGCCAGAGCTCTCTGTCGTCCTGCAGGCAAAATGGCAGGGTGCGCGCAGGCCTGGGCAAAAAACCTCCTGGCTGGATTGGCACCCTGATCGCCCCCCGACCAGCCCAGGTCCTGGGTGCAGGCCAACGCCCATCGGGCTCAGACCACCGCGGTGTTGGCCTCGGATTATGTTTGTGTACCTCAGTCTGTCTGATCCCTGGAGTCTGAAACCAAGATGGATGCACCTCTCCTGACTGGTGGGAGGCCGAGTTCTGAAGTGGCTTCCGTGCAGGAAAGGCGCCGCACAACTGCAGCTGCTTGCCGCCCAGCTGGTCAGCGAGGGTCAGTGGTCGTGGGCGCAGGGCCTAACTAGACCCTGTGTAGCCTTGGTTCCACTGCTGATGGACCTTCAGCTGGACCAGCCACTGCTGCACTGCTGCTGCCGCCGCCGCCGCCGCCGCCGCTGCAAAACTCGGGTTAGGAATTTTTTATGCTTTGTATTTTTTTTTTTTTTTTTTTTTGGCCATTGTGTTAATATCTTCTATGGTATCTTCTCTGCCTAAGCTTCTTCTATCTCTTGTATTCTGTTGGTAATGTTTACATCTGTGGTTCCTGACTTCCTTCATAGTTTTTCCATTCCTAGAGTTGCCTCTATTTGCAATTTCATCATTGATTTTATTTCCATTTTTAGCTCTTGAACTGCTTTGCTCAATTCTTTCACCTATTTGATTGTGTTTTCTTATATTTATTTGAGGAATTTAATTGTTTCCTCTTTAAGGACTTCTACCTATTAAACCGTGTTTTCCTATATCCCTTTAAGTAAGTTATTTTATATCTTCCTTAATGGTCTCTATTATCTTCATGAGATGGGATTTTAGGTCAGCATCATATTTTTCATGTGTGTTGAATTATCCAGAGTATCCAGTGCTTGCTATTGCGAGAGAATTGGGTTTTGACAATATCAAAGTATATTGGTTTCTGTTGCTTATGATCTTGTACTTGGCTCTTGTCATCTGTTTATATCTACTTTTATCTGGCCTGGATGTGTCTGTCTAGAGCCTGCTTCCTGTGTCTCTGGGTGGCAGCAGATCTGGGAGATATGTGGCCCTGACTGCAGCAGTTCTCCTGGGAGACCTGTAATTTGTGTGATGTGGAGAGAGAGGGGTAGACATGCTGATCTGCCCAGGCACAGATGCTAATCCAAAGGGTGATGGTGTTAGCGGGTAGGGGAGTTCACAGTTTCTTATAGCTCCAGCTACAAGAGATTGTATGTTCTATTATGGATGCTTCAAGCACCTACATGTACATGTGAACACATCCACATGCATACTCAGAAACATTCACAGAAATACACATAGACATAATTCAAATAAAATAAATATTTAAAAGTAATGTATTAGAATTTATGTACAAAATGGTATAGATATATATAGGAGAATTTGAAGTTATAGCACTCTTGTATTGTCAAAATAAAGTTAAACTGAAACTCTATAAACAATGGTATACATATACAAACAACCAAAAACAATTGGTTTTTAATATGTATGTAATTTCATATGAATATAAAAATATTTGTTATAATTTGCATATTTTTAGAGTAATTCATTTTTAATTTTGCTTTAAATTCTATATTGAATTTTGTTGAAACATACCTTTAAAATCATTCATTTTATAAAGACATTCTGTTTAAGGCTGTGTGCAACAAAACCTATTCCTGTCTGTATATTGTCTAGCTATGTTCTCTGTGTTCATAATAATCTACTGCAAGAAGAAGATTCTCTGATGAAGTTTGAGTGCTAATATACATTAATATACATGTATATGTATACATACACACATATACATATGTGTATATATATGTGTATTATGTATGTATATATATACATACATATGTCATTAGGATTTACTGTATTGTTCCATTCCTTTAGCAGCATAACAGTAAGTTTTGTCCTATTGTTCATAAACTGTCTAGTCTACTCTAAAGTGCTTCACAACTTTAGCAGTGTCAAGTATGCATTCCATATCTTGGACAGGAATTTAAATCCAACCAAAAGATGGTTGCTTGCTCCCATAACATTTGTACCACTATCTTGCAGGTAGATTATAAATACCTCCCATCAAGATTCAAGGATTGATGCCAAAGAGGAGGCAGAAACATTCTTGGAGCCCAAAGTTTTCAATGACTCCAAGGGGAAAAATGTCACCAAGACACAATATGACTCATATGCATGTGAGTTTAAAGACTATGACAGTAGCACAAGACCTACTCATGTTCAAAGTAGATACAATTCAAGCAAGAAGACCAACAAGGGGACATAAAGGTCCACATGTAGTCAAAAATTCATTTGTAATTGATACTTGTTTGGAAAAGAAATATAGGTATTCTCCATCATGACATCACTAGGTATATTAACCCCATTCCATCACAACCTCTATGCCCAAAAGTGATTGGATAACAAAACTGGTTCTATGGTTTTGTTTGTGTGCTTTCTGTTTTTAGTATATCTTGCTTTTTGTTTGTTTTAGGGGGTACTTCTGTTTTGTTTTTTGTTTTGAAAGAGAGAGAAAATATGAAAGTTAATGGGTAGGTAGAGAGATATGGAAGATCTGGTAAAAGTTTGTAAGGGGGAGAAAAATGTGATCCAAATATATTGTATGAACAAAATTAAATAAAAATAATTAAAAATCATTTTAGTATCAATTTTTGGCAAATTATAATCTTTTATCACTTAATAGAAGATAAGCTTTTAAGCACATAAAAGATGACATTTTGATGGAATTCAGTTGAATAATAATTTTATCAAATAATATATTTCATTTAAAAATACTATTAAATAAAGTATCACACAAATTGGACAGAATAGAAAGAAAAATGTCATCTTAAATCATCTGTCCCACCTTGTAGATAACTGTGTATAATTCTACAATTATATAAATGTGTTGTTATACTTGAAATATGTGAAATATGGAAAGAGTAAATTTATCAATACATTATGACAATTATTTTATGACAGATATTCATGCAATTTCTAAGGATCAAAAAGGTACCTGTATAAATAATGATAAATGCTGAAGCAGGGAATTTGTAAAAGAGAAAGCTAGAAATAATACCACTAAATTAATTATATTCTTCAGAGCAGTTCCCTTGAGAAAGCTTATCCATAGAAATCAGTAATTTTCAACTGAGTTGTGCATGTATATTCCAATGATACTTCCACTATTTGAAAGAAGCTTGGAAGATGTCTTTGTTTTATAAGAGTCATTCCAAAGATTTATAGAAAATTGGTCTCATTTTAAGCACAATCATATATACTCACAATGAACAAACTTTTGCCAGGCTTGAGGCTGTTAACATAAAACTGAATGGGTCCAGGTCAGATCCAGAAGATATGTCAATATGACATTTTGTACAGTGGTTTTGAAATAATGTGCCAACCTTGCAAAAATAGTTTCATAAAGAAAGATAAAATTACTTTTTACATTGTATAAATACTCATATGCTTGCATCAAAGATTCAACACTATTTATAATATATAACAATATATCTCTATCTATCTTTGTTTCTATCTATCTATTTGGTTGACTCCTATAGGTGTAGGTATAAATATGTTTCTTAATTTGATAATTTTACAGGTAACATCTAGTTTGCTATCTTTGATACTAGTCTGGATACTATATTTAGATATTAATAAAAGAATTTATAAGTATAAATTTGAATATGAAACATAAAGAAAACAAAATATCATTTGAAGTCTAAAATATTGAGAAATGCTTAAGAAAATTAAAAGGTTAGTTTAGATTGATATTAAATGTACATTTATCAAACCATAAGACTGTACCCCATAAAGACATATAACTTTCCTCTGTCAATATAAAGAAAAGTATTGGGTTTTTTGGTTTGTTTGGCTTTTTTTTAGTTTTTTTTTTGAGACAGCGTTTCTCTGTGTAGTCCTGGCTGTCCTGGAACTCATGCTGTAGACCAGGCTGGCCTTGAACTCAGAAATCTGCCTGCCTCTGTCTCCCAAGTGCAGGGATTAAAGGCGTGCGCCACCACCACCCGGCAAGAAAAGTATTGTTAGAAAACATTTTCATTGGAACATAATAGTCAGAGTTTATTGAAAAATATAATTCTGTATCTTTGCTCCTGTGACTATGTAGCATACTGGTAGGCAGGGATTACCAGAGTAGAGGATCACTTGGGACACACCCTGCCAGGACATGACACTTCTTGAGGACCCTGCTTTACTCCTGGGCATATACCTAGAGGATTCTCCAGCAGGTAATAAGGATACGTGTTCCACTATGTTCATAGCAACCCTATTTATAATAGCCAAAACCTGGAAAGAACCCAGGTATCCTTCAATGGAAGAATGGATGCAAAAAATGTGGTATACGTACACAATGGAGTACTATTCAGCCATTAAAAACAATGAATTCATGAAATTCTTAGACAAATGGATAGAGCTGGAAAACATCATACTAAGTGAGGTAACCCAGTCTCAAAAGATTAATCATGATATGCACTCACTGATAAGTGGATATTAGACTAGAAACTTGGAATATCCAAAACATAATCCACACATCAAATGAGGTACAAGAAGAATGGAGGTTCTGGCCCCTGGTTCTGGAAAGACTCAGTGCAGCAGTATAGGGCAAAACCAGAACAGGGAAGTGGGAAGGGGTGGATGGGAGAACAGGAGGAGGGAAGAGGGCTTATGGGACTTTTGGGGAATGAGGGGCCAGAAAAGGGGAAATCATTTGAAATGTAAATAAAAGTATATTGAATAAAAAAAAGAAAAATTTTTCATTGGAACATAATAGTTGGAGTTTATTGAAAAATATAATTCTGTATCTTTGCTTCTGTGATTGTGTAGCAGACTGGTAGGCAGGGATCACCAGAGTAGAGGATCACTTGGGACACACCCTGCCAGGACTCCACTTGCACCCAGAAGCTATGCAGTGCCATGACCAGATAGCTGGGTATCTATCCTTCCAGGGGTCGTCTGCCCTGCAGGGAGGTGATTGAAGGGAGTCCCGCACTTAGAGGTGAGACACCACCATCTTCGATCCTGTCTCTGTGTGTAGGGGCAGACTGGTAAACAGGGATCTTCAGAGTAGAGGATCGCTTGGGACATGCCCCACCAGGACTCTGCCTGCACCCAGGAGCTCAGCAGAAACACAGCCAGCCAGCTGGGCACCGACCCTGCTGGGAGTCATCTGCCCTGCTCGGAAGCAGCTAAAGGGAGTCTCGCACTTGGAGGTGAGGTTCTGCCATCTGTGCTCCAGTAACTGTAGAGGGACAGAATAGGAGTCAGGGATCATCAGAGTAGAGGATCTCTTGGGACACACCCTGCCAGGACTCCTGTACCCAGGTAATCAGCAGCATTGCAGCAATCTGTGCCAGGGGAAAGCAGGTAACCCAGGGTTGCTGAGATAGGCTTGAAGGCACATAGGAGTGGCAAGCACCTGCCAGTGACAGCAAGACCAACTAACACCAGAGATAAAAAGATGGCAAAAGGCAAACACAGGAATATTGCTAACAGAAATCAAGGCAATATGGTAACATTCGAACCCAATTCTCCCACAACAGCAAGTCCTGGATACCACAACATACCAAGAAAGCAAGATTTAGATTTAAAATCACAGGTCATGATGATCATGGAGGACTTCGTGGAGGGCTTCAAGGAGGACATAAATAACTCCCTTAAAGAAATACAGGACAACGCAAGTAAATGGGGAGAAGCTCTTGAAGAACTAAGGGAAAATACAACAAAACAGGTGAAGGAATTGAACAAAGCCATCCATGATCTAAAGATGGAGGTAGAAACAATAATGAAATCATAAAGGGAAGTAACTCAGGACATAGAAAACCTAGGAAAGAAGTCAGGAGCCATGGATCCAAGTATCAACAACAGAATACAAGATATAGCAGAGAGAATCTCAGATGCAGAAGATACCATAGAAAACATTGATACAACAAAGAAAATGAAAAATGCAAAAGCTTCTGACACAAAACATCCAGGAAATCCAGGACAAAATGAGAAGACCAAACCAAAGGATTATAGGTATAGAAGAGAGTGAAGATTTCCAACTTAAATTGTCAGTAAATGTCCTGAACAAAATTACAGAAGAAAACTTCCCTAACCTAAAGAAAGTGATGCTCACGAACAAACAAGAAGCCTACAGAACTCCAAGTAGATTGACCAGAAAAGAAATTCCTCCCATCACATAATAATTAAAACACCAAATGTACTAAACAAAAAAAGAATATTTAAAGCAGTAAGGAAAAAATGGTCAAGTAACATATAAAGGTAGACCTATCAGAATTACACCATACCTCTCACCAGAGATAATGAAAGCCAAAAGAGCAATAACTAATTTACATAGTATCTTCCCACAAATCCAGCCCTTCAAAGGATAATGAATGGAAAACACCGACTAAAGGAGGGAAACTACACACTAGAAAAGCAAGATATTAATCTTCTTTCAACAAACCTAAAAAAAACAAACAAACATAAAAATTACATCAAAATAGCAGGAAGCAACAAACACTATTCCTTAATATTTCTTAACATCAATGGACTCAATTCCCCAGTAAAAAGACAGACTAAGAGACTGGATATGTAAACAAGACTCAATGTTTTGCTGCAAACAGGGAACGCATCTCAGTGTCAAAGACAAACATTACCTCAGAGTAAAAGGCTGGAAAACAGTTTTCCAAGCAAGTGGTCCCAGGAAACAAGCTGGAGTAGGATTCTAATATCCAATAAAATAGACTTTCAACCAAAAGTCATCAAAAAAGACAAAGAAGGCATACATGTTCCACTATGTTCATAGCAACCCTATTTAAAATAGCCAGAAGCTGGAAAGAACCCAGATGTCCTTCAATGGAGGAATGGATACAGAAAATGTAGTATATTTACACTATGGAGTACTACTCAGCGATTAAAAACAATGAATTCATGAAATTCCTAGGCAAGTGGATGGAACTGGAGAATGTTATCCTGAGTAAAGTGACCCAACCGCAAAAGAACACACTGGTATACACTCACTGATAAGCGGATATTAGCCCAGAAGTTCAGAATACCCAAGAAACAATTCACATGTCAAATGATGCCAAGAAGAAGGAATGAGAATCCCCTGGTCCTGGAAAGGCTCAATGCAGCAGTGTAGGAGAATACCAGGAGAGGGAAGCAGGGAAGGGTTGATTAGGGAGCAGGGTGGGGGGGGGGGGGAGGGAAGAGGAAATATGGGACTTTCGGGGAGGGGGGATGCAGGAAATGGGAAATCATTTGAAATATAAATAAAAATATATCAAATAAAAAAGAAACATAAAACTGAATTTAAAAATGAGCTTACTGGGGGGCCAGAAAAGGGGAAATCATTTGAAATGTAAATAAAAAATATATCGAATGAAAAAATGAGCTTACATATCTGGAAGAACAAAAAGAGGTCTTTTAAGAAAATGTCATCGGTGGACAATAAAAGAAGAAAGAAAATTTAGCATCTTGTCTCTTCCATTTTAGAGACCAGATGATTCAAACCTAAAGAAATAATTTTCAGTGTCAACAGGCTCTCAGAGGTGCAAAATATCAAAAAATGTGTGGTCCACTTGGCCCATAAGAACTGTACTAAACTCACTTTAGACATTTTCAAAACACAAGTGAAAGAACAGCATTTCAGGGCTTATGTATAAGGAGCTTTCCGAAGATACAGATGTCTTTGATGCTTGGAATATTTTAAATATATTTAACAAATACTACAACTAGCATAAAATCTAAAGGAATCAAGTACTGACTCCCGATTTTCATAGTTATTGTCCTTTAGCATACAGCCTTCACCCATCACCTACCTGGACAGTTTGAGCTGACAGCCTTGCCCCTAGCCTTCTGTTCTCTAGTGCATTCTGAAGTGAGAAGTGAGGTCTCTTTTCTTTTAATGGAATCCTGAGTCTAACTTCTCCAGTTTCTTAAGACATTCAGCAACTCCTCTCAGAACAAGCAAACATGAGCGGCCTTATTTGAAAATATGAGCAGTCTTGTTTATAAAACAGAGCAATCTCATTTATAAAATAGAGATTCTGGAAATATTCTAATTATCTCTCAAACTGTCCTTCTTACGAATTCTTTCCCTTTGCCTTTTCCTGTAGCCAACTTTTAATTGACTAGGCGCAGCCCCAACAACTCAAGGACAATGAGGACACTGAAGAAAGCAGTGAGACTAAATGGGAAACAACAACACACCATCTGAGGAGGGTACAGATGGGAAGACAGTCCATTCTCACTTCAGCAGGTACAGCAAAAGACTAACCATCACTTTGTCAAGTGGGTAGCATTGTTGAATGCATTTTCTACACTGAATTCCTTCCGACAATTTCCTCTTCTGTGTTTTTCTTTTTCCTTTTGCTTCTCTTTCTTCTTTTGTGGACATATGCGGCATGCATTTTCCAGACCAAACCTGCCTGATATCTTCTAGACCATACAAATGAAAATTGACACTGATGCATGCTTTTCTTCAGAAGAATCTCAGGAATGCAAACCTATTCTCAACTTTCTTCCCCCATGTGTTCAACAACATGTAAGGTCATATCTTATCAACCACAGCTCCCAAGCCCTAATACATGGTTACTGTGTTGAAGTCTATATTCCATCTTTTGATAAAGTCTACATTATCATCCCATTACATATAAAATAATATGCTATTAAATAACAACAAAGGCTTCTTCTATCATAGGTAATTTGAAGATGAAATAGTACATGCATGTGTTGAAGTAATGTTTTGTGCAGTGAATAAAGATTTTCCTTGTACTATTCAAATACTGATTTCTGAACCAGCAGAAATCTGATTATAGACCAAAGTTTGTAATTGTTAAACATCAGTAGATGCTAGTAGCCTTAGTATTTTGTAAACAGTGTTCTCTATTATCTTTTAATTGGTTAAAATAAAAAGCCTATGGCTTATAGCAATAAGCAGAATAGTAAGGTGGGACTTCTGAGGAGAGAGAGAGAGAGAGAGAGAGAGAGAGAGAGAGAGAGAGAGAGAGATGGGGGGGCTCTGTAAACTCTGGGAAGGAGAGTCAGGCAGGGAAGATTTAGCCAGACAGACATGGAAGAAGACACAGACTGGAGACTGGGAAGGAAGGAGGGAAACGAACAAGACTTGTGGCATAGTTTAGATTACTGTAAATAGGCTTAGACAAACGTGTGTTTATATGCATGGACTCTGGGATCATATTTAGCACAGAGTCAGCATCTCCTCATTGGGCTCATGGATACAGTCAGTGAAGAAGAAGGTACCTAGCATGTGATATCCACAAGTCTAATTCCCTTGGACTAAAATAAAATGCAAATGTTAACTATTGCTTCTATTGCTGAGCGTTTTTTTCTAGACATAACAGATTTCTTTCAAACCAACATCTAATAGCTTGTAATCCTGACCACGCATTTTTAACTTAGTGTTTCAATTTCTTCAATTTCTCATGCAACATGATCTCTACAAGCATAGCAAATTCAGATTCCCAGTCTCACTCATATCCTCTCTTCTGAACACTGAACATCTTAATGGACCTTAGATTGCTTCCTCTTGAATCTGTTTTCCATTTCAGCTGGAGGTCCCCATAGAATTCTCAAGGAAACATGCTGGTTTTAAAGAAGTCTCAAAATTTAATCTCTGTTCTGGTCCATTTAGCCAGTTTTTATATGATGAGCTCTTTATGGTGATTATGTAATGGGCTTTATGGATCAGATGCCTAAATACTTGATTTCCCACTCGGAGCAAGTTGATCGTAAGTTGTATCTGAGCCATTTCAAGCAAAGGGTAAATACAAGGCTCAGAATCCCAGTTTGTTGGTGACTCCTTCAGTAAATCATGTCTTACATCTCATATTTTCTTTGTGACTACGTTAGACATGATCATTAGATCATTTTACTATGATAGAAACAGATTAGAGTTTCTCCATGTAATTGGCACAGCACTGTCTCACAATGCAGTACCTCCTATTAAAGTGCTGGGTTCTCCCATGGTGAGTAACTTCACTGCTATGAATGCTGATGAGCTTGTCCTTGAGGCCCTGAGGATTTCCTTGTCTCCCAGCATGGGCACCTATTCCTCTGCCATCTCTGCTCTTCTATCTTTCTTGCTCTGGACTTGGAGGATCCCAACAAAGTCTTCATAACTGTGTATTAATGTATGTCAAACCTCTATTATGCCAGTGTAAGAACATTACAGAATGCTGTTTAAGCAGTTCAAAATGTAGTCCTGTAGATGCTATTTTGGAAATGAGCTTTAAAAATCTCATCTTCACAATACTTTAAGGAATCTTAGATCATTGTAGTTATGATTTCCATAATTACAGCTTGGCATGGTCAGATTAATACTGAAAATTAAATTAATACACCGATAATATTTGCTCATGGATTTTAACTTTAAAAAATACTTAAATCCCTCCAGTTTGCTTTATGTTTGGGGCTATGCCCCTTGGAAAATGCTTTAATTGCACAGAATAGTAGACTTTCTTTTGTCTTGTGTCAAGTAATATATTAATTAATTTGTTGATTAATGTGTTAGTTTATTAAATTATTGCAATCTGGCTTACCTTTTATTATAATATATAATCCATATAAATATATGTGCACACATATACATACATATACACATACACATATACATTACATATATACATGTACATGCACATACACATACATATACAGTCCATCTATACATACTATACCCATACTAAACATACCAGCTTCATCAACTTATATTTAGTTGTGGTATCTGCAACATATTTAATATGCCTTTGTGGAGAAGGTAATATTTTGCAAATATTTTAAAGCACCACATTTGTAAATTTTGCAGATCCTGGTACTACATAGACTATGATGCTATGCTCTCTATGTTCTCCATAGTATAACAATTAGTTTTCGCTTTCAAAAAAAATTTAAGATAAGTTAAAATACTTGTGAATGATAATATACCCTCAGATTTGTATAACAAACCTTGAAGTGCTCCACAGCTTGGAGCTTTGGCAATTATTAAATCACAGTCACACTGTGTCAGGACTAAATGTCTTAAATCCTTGCTGCAAGAGAGGAAGATTACAGTACATTTGAACAAGAAGGCACTAACTTTGCATTATTTTCCATTCTTCCCCCTGTCTTTGTCAGGAGAACGGATCCATGCTGTGCTATTCTCTATTGTGGTTGCCACCTTTGTCGTGGGAATGAGACACCAGAATCAGAATGTTTCCTGTGAGATATAATAGCAGCTTGCCTACTCTCACCTCTCACAAGATGTTGTATTTAGCTGGGTTGCAGCCTCTGAATCCCTTAGGGCATCAGCATGACTTTCACCTAAGGTGTCCTTTTTGCCTGTGTTCACTTACCAATGTTTGATCTCTTGGTCAGTTCTGCTGTCCTTCTCTTGCTAAAACATACCCCATCGCCCTTCCCTCCCAAACTGTTATTCTGGTAAACCTAAGGAATATTGAAAATTGTTGGTTTAAAAATGTATATTATTTTAATTATTTTAATTTTTAAGTACGAACTACTTATATATATATTTTTCTGATTGTACATAGGAATATTTTCAACATATGAAGCAGGATACAACAGGGACACTATAGGGTGTTTGTGCTTTATTCTGATATTTGTACACTTTACTTTTGTTTAGAATTGGAGAATGTTTCTTTGAATGACATTTGCCTTCCATTCAGGTTAAGATGTAAGTATTCCATTATATTTTCAGATTATGCTCTTCTTCTATATAAAATAAAACCTGGAAAGAAGCCATTTATTATTTACATATGTTGGGTCATATAAACCAATGTTATAAACATCTTTATGTGGATGTATTCTACCATAAATGCAGTATTTCATCACCATGTAAAAGAGAGAAGGCATATTAAACATGAGGCAGTCTGTAGAAATCTATGAGGACAGATGTACGGAATCATCAGTACAGCCCATAACTCAACTTCCTGTACAGTGTGTGACTAGAATTTTATTTTAAAATTTTTAATTAAAATGTGATTACACCCCTTCCCTTCCCTTTCCTCCTTGCAACCACTCTGAAGTTCCCCCTCTCAAATTCATGACCTCTGTTGTTTAATTGCTATTGTTAGACAATATGAATATTATTTCAGGGATGACCACTTAGTATTGGATAGCCAACTAAGGGACTCATACCCATTGAAGATGATTTTTCCTCTCTCAACAGTCACTAGTTGTTTGTCATTCTGTCTAGTAGTGGGGATTCTACCTCTTACATATCTACTGTGACTCTTGATATTGTGATTGTTCATGTCTTGCTTAGACAGTTATATTGTTGAGGTATCATGAGTGTAGTTTCCCTTTTATATCTAGAAGATTTTCACAGCTGACTTTCTGTCTAACCCCTCCTCTGCAGAGATATATGATTCCTTTGATGTCATGTCCAGGACAAGTTTAACTCATGTGTAGGAATGAACATCAGGCTCTTTTTCATAACCAAGATAGATATGTTTTGTTGTGTTTCCTTTGATGGGTATGGGGCAATTCTACATTGAAATCACATAGATTACCAAATAGACTTAGGAGACAAGCTCTTCATATTTCAAATCAATCCCTCTAATGCATATGCTTACTGGACTTCTTCTCAGAGAAGTGTATGCTCATTTCTTTATTGGATATTTTATTTATTTAAGTTTCAAATGTTATCCCCTTTCCCAGTTTTCCCTTCAGAAGTCCCCTATCCCATTCCCCTCCCCCTGTTTCTATGAGGGTGCTCCCACTCCCACTTTTCTGTCCTGGCATTCCCCTATACTGGGACATTGAGCCTTCAAAGGACCAAGGGCCTCTCCTCCCATTGATGCCCTACATATTCAGTTGGAGCCATGGGTCTCTCCATGTGTACTCTTAGGTTGGTGGTTAAGTCTCTGGGAGCACTGGGGAGGGGCCTCTGGTTGGTTGATATTATTGTTCTTCCTATGGGGTTGCATATCCTTTCAGTTCCTTTCTCTAACTCCTCCATTGGGAACCCTGTGCTCAGCCCAATAGTTGGCTGCGAGTATCCATCTCTGTATTTGTCAGGCTCTGGCAGAGCTTCTCAGGAGATAGCTATATCAGGCTACTGTCAGCAAGAACTTCTTGGCATCCACAACAGTGTCTGGGTTTGGTGACTGTAATGGGATAGATCCCTAGTGGGGCAGTCTCTGCATGGTCTCTGACCCATACTTTGTCTCTATATTTCCTACCTTGAGTATTTTGTTACCCCCTTCTAAGAAGGACTGAAGCATCCACACTTGGTCTTCCTTCTTCTTGAGCTTCATGTGATCTGTGAATTGTATCTTGGGTATCCTGAGCATTTGGGCTCATATCCACTTTTCAGTGAGTGCATACCATGTGTGTTCTTTTGTGATTGGGTTACCTCACTCAGGATGATATTTTCTAGTTCCATCCAGTTTTTCATTCCTGTTATAAAGGCAACTTAACAAAGAGACCCTTTAGTAGAGCTTTCAATTCTGCACGGATAGGAGTAACAGCAGGAAGATAGCAAGTAAACAAGAGGTGTGCTGATAAGAGCAAAGTGCTTAAAGATCATATTCCCATTGACAAGTACCAAGCACAAAGGAATTAAGACAGGCTATATACCTCTAGTGACCTACTTCCTCCAGCAATGCTGAACTCACATTGAGTTGGAATTTTGATGGGGATTGCATTGAATCTGTAGATTATTTGGTCATTTTGTGGGTCATTTTGTCAAGATAACCATTTTTTGCTATATTAGTCCTGACAATCCATGAGCATGGAAGACCTTTCCATCTTCTGAGATCTTTGTTAATTTCTTTCTTCAGAGGCTTAAAGTTCTTTTTATACAGATCTTTCCCTTGCTTGGTTAGAGTCACACCATGATACTTTATATTGTTTGTGGTTATTGTTAAGGGTGTCATTTCCGGAATTTCTTTCTCAACTTGTTTATCTTTTGAGTCGAGGAAGGCTACTGATTTGTTTAATTTTATATCCAACAACTTTGATGAAGTTATCAGCTTTAGGAGTTCTCTGGTGGAATTTTGAGGGTCACTAGCGTATACAATCATAGCATCTGCAAATAGTGATATTTTGACTTTTTCCTTTCCAATTTGTATACCTTTGGCCCCCTTTTATTGTCTAATTGCTCTGGCTAGGACTTCAAGTACTATATTAAATAGAAAGAGAGAGAGTGGGCAGCCTTGTCTGGTCCCCGATTTTGGTGGGATTGCTTCAAGTTTCTCTCCATTTAGTTTGATGTTGACTACTGGTTTACTGTATATTGCTTTCACTATGTTTAGAGATGGGCCTTGAATTCTGATCTCTCCAAGACTCTTAACATAAAAGATGGTGAATTTTGTCAAATGCTTTTTCAGCATCTAATGAAATGATTATGTGGTTTTTTTCTTTGAGTTTGTTTATGTAGTGGATTGTATTGATGGATTTCCTTATATTGAACCATCCCTGCATCCCTGGGATGAAGCATACTTGGTTAATTATTGTTTTGATGCATTCTTGGGTTTGGTTGGCCAACAAAAATACTTTTACTGAGTATCAGTGTTGATAAGAGAAATTGGTTTGAAGTTCTCTTTCCATGTTTCCTCTTTATTTGGTTTAGGTATAAGCACTATTGTGGCTTCATAGAATGAATTGGGTAGTATTGCTTGTATTTCTATTTTGTGGAATAGTTTGAAGAGTATTAGTATTAGGTCTTCTTTAAGGATCTGATAGACTTCTCCACTGAACCCACCTGGTCCTAGGCTTTTTTTGGTTGGGAGACTGTGAATGACTGCTTCTATTTCCTCAGGATGTATTGGACTATTTGAATGGTTTATCTGATTCTATTTTAACATTAGTACCTGGTATATGTCTAGAAAATTGTCCATTTAGTTCATATTTTCCAATTTTGTTGAGTATAAGCTCTTGGAGTAGGATCTTATGATTTTTTGAATTTCCACAGTTTCTGTTGTTATGTCTCCGTTTCCATTTCTGATTTTATTAATTTGGGTAGTGCCTCCATGCAAATATGTGGTAAATCTCATCAAAATGTAGGGGTAAACATTATTTTTGTATGTGTATGTGTGTATATATAGATCTGTGAGTATGAACATTTTATAATATGTGTATGGAGGTCAGAGGATAACCTCCAGCTTGGTTTGTTATCTTCTACTTTGATACAGGTTTAATTTGCTCTTTTCTACATAGGCCTGCCTACAAGTCCCTGAAACGTCTCCTGTTCCTACTATCTCCCTGCAAAAGCACTGGCATTAAAAACAGGCTGAGACATTTAGCTTTTTATATGAGTTCTGTATATCTGAACTCAGGTCCTCACATTTGTGTGACAAGTGTTAATCTGTGAAGCTGTCTCTTCAGAACTTAGCAAAAAAAAAAAAGTGTGTTTTCTGGAAAGCTTTCCATAACAATTCAAGATGAGAAATAGTGATATAGAATCCTGGGACCTTAAACCTATGTGACAAAGGAATGTATTTTGTGATAACTTTTCATAAGAGTCATGTTCTTGGTTGACAACATTAGATGAAAGAGTATTCAAAAATAACAAGTCTGAACTCCAAAACCAGAAGACACTAAATATAATGGTACCTGCCATGATACATGGTCTACAAATACCAGAAATATATACACATATTTGTACATATATATGCATAATATATGTAATTATATAATATGCACACAAATACATACAGACATCATAGGATTTTGGTCTGCATTAATAATTAACCATATTTCTGTACTGTATTTTTTGTTGAGTGACTCATTAGATTTGGTTTCCTAGCCTTTGCTTAGTTCTATACATCTCATTATAGCAGAATAACTCTATTTGGGGACCAGTCAAACTTCATAAATTAAACAGTTCTATTATTTAGATTAAGTGGAATGCGGTGGTTTGAATATGCTTGATACATAAGGAGTCATACTATTAGGAGGTACACTAGGAGGTGTGGCTCTGTTGCAGGAAGTGTGTCACTGGGGAATAGGCTTTGAGATTCTCTTCCTAGCTATCTGAATGAAATCTTCTCCTGTTTGCCTTAGGAACAAGATGTAGAACTCTCAGCTCATCCAGTATCATGCCTGCTTGGAAACTACCATGCTTCTCACCAAGATAATAATGGTCTATACCTCAGAATTTCTAAGCCAGCCCCAATTAAACTATAAGGTATTCTGATCCTTGTGTTTCTTTACAGAAATGGAAACACTAAAACAGCTTAAATCTTCTTTCTTGAAACATAATTATGGAAATATACTCATGCATACAATGATCAAGACGATAGGGTCTTATTTATTGAGTAACTTGCATATAAGAAGCAGTGATAAGCAGTGAGCTGCACCTGAGATTGGATTTAGGTTCCTTCCTCTGGGACAATAAGCCTACACAGGTTGGAATGCTGACAGAAATTTACAGCTGGGTCATAAATCTACAGCACATTTCTGCCAAACACAAAAGAATATACTTTCTTCTCAACACCTCATGTAACCTTCTCCAAAATTGACTATACAGTCAGTCACAAAAGCAAGCCTCAAAAAATATAAGAAGATAGAAACAATGCCTTGCATCTTATCAGACCACCATGGATTAAAGCTGAACTTCAACCACAACAGAAACAGAAAGTCTTCAAGAGCATGGAAACCTAACAACTCTCTACTAAATGACCATTGTGTCAAAGAAGAAATGAAGAAGAAATTAAAGACTTTCTAGAATTCAGTGAAAATGAAAGCAAAACATAATCAAAATTATGGGATACACTGAGAGCAGGAAAGTCCATAGGACTAAGTGCCTTTATAAAGAAACTGGAGATAACTCATATTAGTGACTTAACAGGACATATGAAAGCTCTAGAACAAAACCAAAACAAACCAAAACCAAAACCAAACAAACAACGAAAAACACCCAAGCAGAGTAGATGGAAGGAAATTATCAAAACTCAGGGCTGAAATCAACTTAAGTTAGAAACAAAGAGAACTATTCAAAGAACTAACAAAATCAAGAGCTAGTGTTTTTTTGAAAAAATCAACAGTATGGACAAAGCCTTAGCCAAACCAATTAAAAGGCAGAGAGGAAATATCCAAATATACAAAATCAGAAATAAAGATGTGGAGATAGCAACAGACACCGAGGAAACTTAAAGAATCATTAGGTCTTACTTCAAAAGCCTGTACTCTACAAAATTGCAAAGTGTTAATGAAATGAATAATTTTCTTGATAGATTCCATGTACCAAAGTTAAACAAAGATCAGGTAAACAATCTAAACAGACATATAACCCCCAAGGGAGTAGAAGCAGTCATTATAAATTAACAACAATAAAACAAAATGAAGAAACAAAAAAAACCAACCAAACAAACAAACAAAAAAGACCTATGACAAATGGTTTTAGTGCAGAAATCTACCAGATATTTAAAGAAGAGCTAATGACAATAGTCCTCAGACTGTTTCACAAAATAGAAACAGAAGGAACATTACTCAACATCTTCTATACAGTCTCCCTGATACCTAAAGCACACAAAGACCCAACAAAGCAAGAGAATTACAGACCAATTTCCCTTATCAACATCGATGTAAAACTACTCAATAAAATACTCATGAAGTGAATCTAAGAGCACATCAAAAACATCACCCACCATGATAAAATACGTTTTACCACAGGGATGCAGGTATGGTTCGATATAGGAAAAAAATCCATCAATGTAATCAACAATATAAACAAACTGGTTAACAAAAACAAAACATGATCTTCTCATTAGATGCTGAAAATGCCTTTGTCAAAAATACACCATGTCTTCATGTTAAAAACCTTGTAGATATTAGAGATACAAGCTGTATACCTAAATACAATGAAGTTAATAGATAGCATGCAAAAAGCTAATACCAAATTAAATGGAGAAAAAAATTAAAGCTATTCCACTAAAATCAGGGACAAGGCTACCAACCCTCTCCATATCTATTCAGCATAAATACTTAAAGTTCTAGCCAGAGCAGTAAGACAACTAAAGGAGATCAAGAGGATACTCACTGGAAAGGAAGAAGTCAAAGTATTACTATTCACAGATGATTAATAGTATACAAAAGCAAATTCAAAAATTTGCTTCAGCTGATAAACCTTCAGCAAAGTGGCTGCATACAAAGTTAACTAAAGAAAAAAATTGTTAACCCTCCTTTATTTTAATGATAAATTGGCCTGGCCAAGCAAGAAGTCAGGGAAGCTCCACCATTCACAATACACACAAATTATATTAAAAACATATCTTGGTGTAACATTAACAAAGCAAGTAAAAGACCTATATGACAAGAACTTTAAGTCTCTGAAGATAGAAATTGAAGATGTCAGAAGATATAAAGACCCCATTCTCCTGGATCATTAGGATTAGCATAGTAAAATTGGTCATTTTACCAAAAGCAATCTACAGATTTAATGCAATTCTCATAAAAATTTTAACACAACTCTTTACAGACTTGAGAGAACATCTCAACTTCATATGGAAAAGTAAACAACAACAACAACAACAAAGCCAGGAAAGCTAAAACAGTTCTGTACAATAAAGGAACTCCTGGAGGTATTACTATCATTGATTTCTCTTTTTTCAAATTATTTATGCTTTATTAACAAAAATGTCAAGTAGACAAACTTTGATTTATTACTATTTTTGAGTAAATTTTTTTAATATTTTTATTTTCTATATTCTTTGTTTACATTCCAAATGATTTCCCCTTTCCCGGATCCCCCCTCCCCATATGTCCCATAAACCTTCTTCTCTCCATCCATTCTCCAATCACCTCCCTCCTTTTTCTCTGTCCTTATATTCCCCTCTAATGCTAAATCAATCCTTTCCAGGATCAGGACCCTCTCCATACTTCTTCATGGGAGTCATTTGTTATGCGATTTATGCCTTGGGTATTCAGGGCTTCTGGGCTAATTAATATCCACTTATCAGAGATTGCATTCCATGTGTATTCTTTTGTGATTGGGTTACCTCACATAGGATGATATTTTTCAGATCAAACCATTTGCCTAAAAATTTTGTGAATTCATTGTTTCTAATTGCTGAGTAGTATTCCATTGTGTGAATATACCACATTTTCTGTATCCATTCCTCCTTTGAGGGGCATCTGGGTTCTTTGCAGCTTCTGGCTATTATAAATAAGGCTTCTATGAACATAATGGAGCATGTGTCTTTATTGCATGCTGGGGAATCCTTTGGGTATATGCCCAGGAGAGGTATAGCAGGGTCCTCCGGAAGTGTCATGTTCAGTTTTCTGAGGACCGCCAGACTGATTTTCAAAGTGGTTGTACTATCTTACAGCCCCACCAGCAGTGGAGGAGTGTTCCTCTTTCTCCACATCCTTGCCAACACCTGCTGTCTCCTGAGTTTTTGACCTTAGCCATTCTGACTGGTGTAAGGTGAAATCTCAGGGTTGTTTTGATTTGCATTTCCCTAATGACTAATGATGTTGAGCACTTCTTAAGGTGCTTCTCAGCCATTTGAATTTCTTCAGGTGAAAATTCTTTGTTTAGATCTGTACCCCATTTTTTAATAGGGTTATTTGGTTCCCTGGGGTCTAACTTCTTGAGTACTATCATTGATTTCAAAGCTATACTAGATAGCAATAGTAATAAATACTGAAGACAGACATGTTAATTAGTAGAATAAAATCAAAGACACAGAAATAATCCCACATACCTATAGATAATTTATTTTTTGACCAAGAAGCCAAAACCATACAATGGAAAAAAAATCTTCAGCAAATTCTGCTGGTCTAACTGTATAGCTTCTAACTGTATAGATGAATGCAAATAGGTCCATATTTATCACCCTGCACAAGATTGAAATACAAGTAGATCAAAAGTTCAACATACAATAGAATCTAATAGAAAAGAAGGTGGGGAGTAGCCTTAAATGTTACAAGAGACAATTTCTATTATGTTATATTTTTTAATCTCATTTTATTTTTTATTAGCTCTTAGCAACCTGTTAGTTTCTAGTGAAATGCAAAAGGAAGGTGAATCTCAGTGGGAGGGGATATTAATAGAGATTGAGAGGCTGAGTGGGTGATACAGTATATTATGCAAGGAAAAATATATTTTCAATTAAAGAAATATATATACTTCTGGTATAGAAAGAGAAAAAAGTGACTTATTTTTCAAATACATTCTGAACAGCAATTCTATCCTCCTTACTTTAATAAACATGCCTAGATTTACTCTAAAATTGATTGTCACCATAATTGTTACATATTCATTTCTGCCATGGAAATATGGATATATAAATTTGAACATTATCCTAACAATGTATGTCAAAGGTAAAACATAAACTTCTGAAATCAACTCACACACAATCCACTTATCTCTAAATACTCAGCTCTTAAAAAAAACAAAAGACATCATGAATTTTGCAGACAAATGATTGAACTAGAAAGTATCCTGAGTGAGGTAACCAAAACTCAAAAGGACTTACATGTTATGCACTTACTTATGAGTAGATATTAGCCATAAACTACAAGATACCCATGATGCCTTCTACAGATCCAAATACGCTAAGTAACAAGGGGGCCCAAGGAAGGATGCTTGAATCTCACTCAGAAGGAGAAATACATTTGTCATCAGAGGTGGAGGGAGAGAGGGAACTATGTGGAAGAGAGGATAAGAAGGGGAAGGTAGCTTTGTGTTGGCAGTGATTAGATAGAGGGAAAGCAGGAAGGAGATGGACAGGGACCAGGAGAGTAAAAGGAAATCAGCAGTGGAGTTGAGGATCTTTATAATGTGGCAGAGACCAAGGAGTCTATGTGGGTGACCTTAGCTGCGACTCCTAGCAGTGAGGGTTATGGGACTTCAAGTGGCTATTTCCTGTCATCAGGCAGGGCTCCCAGTGGAGGGATAAATTCACTAACCCATTCACAAAATCCGTGATCCAAAATTTGTCCTGCTGAAAAAAGTGCAAGGTCAAAGATGGAGGAGAGACTGAGGGAATGGCAAACTTGAGCTCCATGTCCCAGGCAGGAACCAGTCCCTAACGCTATTAATGATACTCTGTTAGGCAAGAACCGATCCCTAACGCATATCATGACTGTTATGCTTGTAGACAGCAAAACTGTCCTCTGAGAGACTCTACCCAGCAGCTGGCCAAAATAGATACAGAGATTTACAACCAAACATTAGAAAGAGCACAGAAAATCTTGTGAAAGAGTTGGAGGAAAGATTGAGGAACCTGGAGAGGATAGGGTCTCCACAAGAACCTGCAAGCTTTCTGCAGTACTGCCGGTCACAGTGGGCCACATGTCTCCAGCCAGGCGATTTCAACTAGGTGGTCTCTCTGAGCTGGAGCTCCTGAGTTCCCTTGGCAGATTGTTCCCACACCAGCTCTACTCTATGACCGTCCATTTCGCACTCAGCCTCCAACACCCAGCAACCTGGTAGAAACAAAAATCTTGATGATCGGCAGGCTTCCTGCTCTACTGCCAGCAACTCCCTGCCTCATGGGGCTGGCCGGCCATGCACTGGTGGCCAATGGTCAACCTACTATTATTTCATAGAGATTCAAAGAACTCCAAAATCTCTCTACCTAGCTAGCTAGGTTCCCACTGGCTGGTCATTACCACACCAGCCCTATTTTCCAGTATCCCCACGGCATTTGTGGTGTACATCAGACAAACCCACACTTTGCCACTATACCTTTCTCTCTGGAACCCAGTCGAGTCACCAGGAGAAGAAAAACACCATAAAAACTTAGTTCAGAAACAATGGTACCTCAATCTCTGAGTGCAACAACTAGACCCTAATCTTGTTAGCCTTATTAAATCTTCTTCCTCTTGTGGAGAATCCTGGAGGATCTGCCATGATATGGGGAAACTCTAGCAGCTACATCTTCACCTATGTTATCCCTTTTCCAAAGCCTCTAACTCTCTCCTCTTCCTCCCTTCAACCCTGAAGTTCCCTCTACTTGCCCAGTGATTGGCTCTTTTATTCATTAGGAGATTGCTTCACAAGAAGTCGCCTGAGTAACTGACTCACTCCTGGTCTGCAGTCCCTCCCAGGAGAGTGGGATTAACATCAAAATGTAAACAGACAAGGTCCATCCACAACAACAGAGTCAACTAAGTGGACCCTTGGGGAGGTTCCTAGACACTGAACTACCAACCAAAAAGCATACAAGGGCTGGACCTAAAACCCTACAGACATATTGCAGATATACAGGTTGGTTTTCATGTGGTTCCTCCAACAACTGAAACAGAGGCTTATCCTGACTCTGTTGCCTGCCTGTGGATCCTGATCCCCTAACTGGGCTGTTTTGTCTGGCTTTAGTGAGTATATACCTTATCCTGTAGTCACTTGAGGTGCCAGGGTAGCTTGCTACCCAGAGGGAACCTCCTCTGTCCCAGAGGTGAAGGGGGATAAGGGGGAGGGACCTGTGAGGAGAAAGAGGTCTGTGATCAAGATGTAAAGTGAATAGATAATGATGGAAAAAAAGAGAAGTTTACAGTTGAGGTTTTTCCTGCACTGCAGTGGCCCATTCCTGCTAGAATTGAGTGTTTGTGTGTGTGTGTACAGTGTGATGTGTGTGGAGAGAGTCAACATCTGGTAGAAGATTGTGGAAAACATGAGTATCTACTCTGCCAATCTTAAACATTCTGGACTAAAGATCCTTGTCTTCATATTTATTCTTAGATAATGAGAGTAATTTTTCTATTTTATTAATTTAATAGGCCATCTAAGTCTAATACCACTATTGTTGGTCAAGAATGGTGACTATAATTGTGAACAGACAAACAAACAAAACAAGCAAAAAAAAGCCTTCAATATATTTATTTAAACATCTCTCATTTTAAAATTCTATTGAATATTCAATATCTTATATTTTATAAAGCAGAGTAAACATTTATATTTTTATTCCCTGGGGTTACCATAACTTGTTTTCAAAAAACGGTAGTTTGGAAAATATCAAAAATTGTCTTATGTATGTTACAGATGTTTCAAGTCTGAAATTAAGGTACTGATTAGGCTATGCTCACTCTTAGCATTCTGCTAGCAGCCTTCAGATGAAGATGTAGAATTGCGGGAAAGATCCGGTTTGGTTTTTTGTTTTCTTTTCCTTGGCTTGGCTTTGTTTTTGTTTTTTGTACATTCCCGTGGTGTAGACATTCATAGGTGATCCTCAGTTAGCTGTCATATTAATTCAACCTCTCTTTCCTTTAAATGATGTTCTCCTCTTGGTGTGTGTTTAGATAAGGCCCAACACTAATCCATGGGTGATTGGCTCACGTCCTTCCATCTGGTTTGTCTGAAACTTATTCTTAGGTACTAAGTAAAACTTTCTTTAATTAATATATACTTATCACGACCTCATTTCTAAACAGGGTTCTAGTCAAAGATACCACTAGTAGGTTTTGTTTTTGTTTTTGTTTTTTTTTTTTTAGGAATATGCATCCTTCCATTGCACACCAAATAGTCCTTTATCACAATTTAATATAAATTTATTTGGTCAATGCTCACCTCACTCAAAAATATTTATTAAGTAGCTTCTATGTATTGCAAATAAAGTACCAAGGAAACAAAAATTGTCATTTACTTTGTGCTGCTTACATTCTAATGAAAATGGACAGGACATATTTAATAAAAGCAAAACAAATGTATATGTTTTTAAATATTGCTGACTATTGAGGAAAACAGTAAAAAATGAAGGAAAGAAAGGTCAGGGTCTGCTTGATATTAGATAGGGTGAAACACAGAATTAACTCTATAAAACTTGGGCTGAGAAATAAGAAGAACTGAGTTATGTTTTTAAAGGATCATCATATTTTGTGACAACATCTTGAAGATAACATTAGGGATAAAACCAGTTTAGGGAAAATGCTATAATGATGATTTTGGAACAACTAATAGTTAAGATACTATGAAATGGTAGCATTGTGCTGACTTTCTCAGGAAAAGGTATCGTAGACATTTGACTCACTATAACTTCTTAACTAAAATAGCAAGAGTATAGGTATTAAAGACCTATATGCATGGGGATGTAAATATTTCTGTGTGACAGAGACCTAAAACATTCACTTTTAATTTTGGCATGATAACTTAAAACTCATACTAGACATGCCAATGGAGATATTAAATATATTGCTGGATGTACAAATCTTGATTTCCACATATAGGTAAGTCCTAGAGATAAGTGTCCATCACAGCAAACTATAATATTAGAATCTATAAAAGTAGATGAAAATAGTTCCCCAGTGGGTAATTTGATAAACTCTAATGGTTGCCAAGTAATATCAAAGAAAGATATCATAATATCTAGAATGCTTAATGTTGTTACCTATGAATGATGTTTTATGAATGTATAGAACATTTAAGCTCTGTAGCTACTCACTAGCATTGCTTGTATGGGGAAGGAAAGAATGCACTTATGTGAAAATTTCAAACATAGTAACTGGTTTATTGGATGATCTACTGATACAGAACCAAAAGCATGCATAGAATTACCTACTGAGTGTTGATCTAATGATCTTGGCAAGCCTTGGATACTAGTAGTCACCAACTTTCTTCCCACATGAATGTGGAGATGTAGACTGACAGGTTTCACTGACATTTTGAGTAAGTGTCCATTTGTAGATATGTCCGATGCTTTTCTCCAATCTTAAGTTACCAGTGTGATTCAAAGTAGTCTTCTTTTTTTATTTATTTTCTATATTCTTTGTTTACATTCCAAATGCTTTCCTCCTTCCCAATTCCCCATATGTCCCATAAGCCCTCTTCTCTCCACCCATTTTCCAATCACCCCCTCCCTTTTCTTTGTCCTAGTACTCCTCTACAATGCTGGATCAAGCCTTTCCAGGACCAAGGCCCTCTCCTTGCTTCTTATTGGGAATCATTTGATATGCTGATTGTGTCTTGAGTATTCAGAGTTTCTGGGCTAATTAATATCCACTTATCAGTGATTGCATTCCATGTATATTCTTTTGTGATTGGGTTACCTCACTTAGGATGATATTTTCCAGTTCTAACCATTTGCCTAAAAATTTTATGAATTCATTGTTTTAATTGTTGAGTAGTATACCATTGTGTAATTATACCACATTTTCTGTATCCATTCCTCCATTGAGGGACATCTGGGTTCTTTCCAGCTTCTGGCTTTTATAAATAAGGCTACTATGAAAATAGTAGAGCATGTGTCCTTGTTGCATGCCAGGGAATCCTCTGGGTATATGCCCAGGAGTGGTATAGCAGGATCCTCTGGAAGTGTTATGCCCAGTTTTCTGAGGAACCGCCAGCCTGATTTCCAGAGTGGTTGTACCATCTTGCACTCCCACCAGCAGTGGAGGAGTGCTCCTCTTTCTCCACATCCTCGCCAACACCTGCTGTCTCCTGAGTTTTTAACCTTAGCTATTCTGACTGGTGTGAGATGAATTCTCAGGGTTGTTTTGATTTGCATTTCCCTAATGACTAATGATGTTGAACATTTCTTAAGGTGCTTCTCAGCCATTTGAAATTCTTCAGGTGAAAATTCTTTGTTTAGCTCTGTACCCAATTTTTTTAATAAGGTTATTTGGCTTTCTGGGGTCTAACTTCTTGAGGTCTTTGTATATATTGGATATTAGCCCTCTGTCAGATGTAGGGTTCATGAAGATCTTTTCCCAATTTGTTGGTTGCTGTTTTGTCCTTTTGATGGTGTCCTTTGCCTTACTGAAACTAATAGCAGTCTCCTTACTGCCAATTTTCACAATTCCTCATCTTGTTTTCAACAATAAAGTCTCTGCCTTCTTTCTTTTTAAGTGCATTTGAAAGTTCGCTGTGATTTTCTTTTCTAAGATAACAACCTGCTTTATTAACTCTGTCTTCATGAGAGTGATTATGAGTGCTAACAAGAGCATCCACAGGCCCAGGTGTTTTCTTGGGAGTATAATGTCTTCCAAACTAGTATTTGTTTTTTCATCACAAATGAACTAGACTGTGGTGGGTTTATTTCACTGCTAAATATGGATAAATTCTAAGCATATTCTTGGGAGATTAATTGCTATGTGAGGAAAAAAAGTAAAATATAAGAAGCTATGTCACATATTTATACCCAATCAATAGACAGAAGCTGCTGACCCCTGTGGTTGAATTAGGGGAAAGCTGAAAGAAGCTGAGGAGGAGGACCACCCTCTAGGAAAACCAGCAGTCTCAATTAACCTGGACTCCTGAAATCCCTCAGACTCAGCCACCAACCAGGCAGCAAATAGCAGCTGAGATGAGGCCCCCAACACATATACAGCAAAGGATTGCTGGGTCTGGGTTCAGTCAGAGAAGATGCATCTAACCCTCAAGAGAATGGAGAACCCAGTGAGTGGAAAGATCTGGTGGAGTGGGTGGTTATAGGTGAGGACATCCTAGTAGAGACAGGGAAGTGGGGAGCAGGTATGGGATAAGGAACAGTCAGAGGGTGGACCAGGAGGTGGATAAAATCTGGAGTGTAAAAAAACAAAAATTAAAACAAAAAAAGAATCTATGTGACATCGATTACCTACCAAAGGTTGTTTGACTAACCTCACATTTTATTTTGCTTTTAACCAACGTGTGATATCTTAGCTTTAATATTTGTCTCGCAGCTGGACTTTGGAAGGCTATACAGAGTACAGAAGATGGGACTTACTTGAGAAAATGACTCTCCAGGGATGCATCCAGCCTTCTTCCAGATCCTGCTTCAAGCATCTTCCATGACCAACATTCCTCACCAAGACGGATTTTTCCTCAAACTATGAGCCAAAAGAAATCAGTTTTCATTTCAATTGCTTATCGGTATGTATTTGGTCACCGAAATGAGAAAATCAACTAATTTATGAGGAAAGGGATTAGGTTCCTTTATTTGAAAAAAAAATCACTTGCATTCCATATCTCAGTCTTCACATATTTTATCAGCACATCACACAGTCACAAATGGAATTTAGAATTAGTTAACAAAATATAATCATCTAGTTCTGAGCTGTGATGTTATTTGGGATAATACTACCTATGAAATTTGGATTAAAGTAGAAAAAACTCATCATGTTAAATTATTGTTTACATATTCACATGCTTCTGACTCCAGGCAAAGATGCCAGGCATTCTTTATGGATGATTCAAAGGATGAAACATGTGAAGAGAAGAACAGGATCACACGTCTCCCACTGAAACAATATGCATGCATTTTTTCAATTCTTAAAAAGTTCTGCAAACAGTATCTTCAGGAATATTTTGCAAATTAACTATTCAGGACAATTATGAAGAAAATGTAAGAAGTTGAATAGACTATTAATAAAGCGATCACATCGAAATTTGTGCCTAAAAAAGATTTTCAACATTAAAGAATTCTAAATATTCATAAAAATTGCTGAAATGATATCAGAAATATTGTCAGAAAGAAGCAATCTAACTAGAGCTACATTAGAGATTCTGTATTCTTGTTCTACTAAGTGGCATGTTCTCTAATACCTCGGCATC
Organism: Apodemus sylvaticus; assembly: GCF_947179515.1. Classification (NCBI taxonomy): domain Eukaryota; kingdom Metazoa; phylum Chordata; class Mammalia; order Rodentia; family Muridae; genus Apodemus; species Apodemus sylvaticus. The sequence continues at coordinate 40,064,315 of NC_067473.1, read as the reverse complement.
CCTATTATTAATAGTGCCTCTTGTTAGCCATAGAGATAAAAGGCACACTTCAAAAGATGCCACCTCTAAAAAAAGATGAAAAACATGGAAGAATGTAAATAACAAGGAGGGAAGGAGATGATAGAAGGCAGATAGATAGCGATGACTGGAAACAAGAAGAAAAAACGGATTTAAAAAAGAGCAAAAATAAAAATGAATCTTAAATATGAGATTAAAGCTTTGCCCCCTCACCCCTACCTTAATAACTTGCTACCAAGACCACAGCATCGAACTCCCTTAAGGCTTTAGTTCTACCCTTCCTAAGGGAAGCTTTTCATTTATTTATTTATTTCCGAGGTATTTGTTTTGCTTTCATCTACCTTTGGCAACTTTCTCATGTGCTTTTTATGCTTTATAGATTCCCATTGAACTTAGCATGTTATGTAATAGGGGTCAAAAGTTCAACTTAGTGAAGGATCTATTGTATTTCTGAGACATTCTGATTTTCCAAAGTTTCAAAACACTTCTGGGAAACTGATTTTTGTGATATGGTAGATACCAGACTGCACACTGCAGTGTTTCTGTGTTAATCTGTGCTCTGAAGTTCACTGGTCAGGAAGCAGTGGTCATATGCATGCAACTGTTGATGGTACCAGGTTTCTTGTTTTAACTCTTAACATGATCTATGATTTTGGGTCCTTAAGAATCTTCTGGATCATTATTCATCACTGCCACTAATATGATTAAGGTCATTTGATATGCATTTCCTTGATGACTAAGGACATTGAAGATTTCATTAAGTGCTTCTCAGCCATTCGAGATTCCTCTGTTGGGAATTCTTTCTGTTTAGCTCTGTACCACACATTTTAACTTGATTATTTGGTTTGTTGAAATTTAACTTTTTGAGTTCTTTATAGTTTTAGATATTTTCCCACTGTCAGATATAGAGCTAGTAAGTTTTGTTGTTGTTGTTTGTTTGTTTATTTTCCAATATGTAGGCTGTGGTTTTGCCCTATTGGCAGAGTCCTTGCCTTACAGAAGCTTTTCAGTTTTATGCAGTCTCATTTACCAATTGTTGGACATTTGTATTCTGTTCAGAAAATTATCTCCCACACCAATGCATTCAATGCTATTTCCCACATTCTCTTCTATAAGATTCAGTGTATCCAGTTTTATGTTGAGGTCCTTGATCCATTTAGACTTGAATTTTGTGCAGTAAATTCCTGACATTATTAATGATAATCCAATATGCTTACAGACAATAACCTACCATTATTGTCCTCTGAGAGGCTCTACCCAGCAACTGACTAAAACAGATAGACACCCACAGCCAAACATTGGATGGACGTTGGGGCCTCTTATGGAAGAGTTGCAGGAAGGAATAAAGGCCCTGAAGGGGATAGGAACCCTATAAGAAGAGCAACAAAGTCAACAACCCTGTACCTCGGGGAACTCTCAGAGACTGAGCTATAAACCAAAGAACACACGAACTTGAACAAGGACCCTGGCACTTACATAGACATGCAATTTGGTTTCTTAAAGCCTGACTATGGTATATTCCCCAGCAGGGCTGCCTTGTCTGCTCTCAGTGAGAGAGAATATGCCTGCCCTGGCAGAGACTTGATGTGCCAGGTTGGAAAGATATCCAGGTGGAGGGACCCTACCCTTTCAGAGGAGAAGGGGAGGAGGTGGAGGAAGCATCTCTGTGAGAGAGAAGGGGAGGGCAGTGTTTGATGTAAATTAATTAATTAATTTAAAAAACTAATCTTATTATATAAAATGAAGCTAAAGTATTCACTCAATTAAGAAAATCATATTTGGGCCGGTGAAATAGATGAAGCAATAAGAACTTGCTGCAGAAGCCTGATGATCTGAATTCAATATCATAACCACAACTCAGTTAAAGTTATAAAACAATTCCACACATAATGTGGTTTGTGAATATCTACAAACATTTAATCTCTCTCCTCTTCCTCTCTCTCTCTCTCTCTCTCACACACACACACACATACACACACACACACACACACACACACACACACACAAACAAGCACATTCATATGCACATAAGCACACATGCAAACATACACACAATATAATACATTGATATTTTTAGAAGTAAAACAATATAAATATTTATACTGAGAATAATAACAAGGCCATCTCTTACTCTCTTTACATGATCCAGCTTCCCTAAGGTCACCTTTTTCAAATATTTTTGGTCCTAATGTCAGTTATTTAAATCCCATATTTGTAAGGAATAAGTACAAAGCATTGTTTATAAATGCATTATTTGAAAATTGTATACATATGTGCAGCACATCCTAATTATGTCTCCTCCTCACGTTCTATTCAATGTCCCTAGGGTTTCCAGCACAACTTCCTCCTCACATCCTATATACCTTTTATGTTTATTTTATTAATGTATACTTAATTTCCTTTGATTTAAATTTTTATTATATCATTTTCTCCTTTCCCTTTCCTCCCTTCAACCTTTCCCATGTACCCTACTTCCATTTCTTCTCCTGTTTCTTCTCATGACTCTTTTTGTATTATATACTTCAATACATGCATATATAATATGCCCTGGTCAGTCCATTTAGTGTTACTTGCATATGTATAATTTCAAGGATGACTGTTTCATCTTTAATAACCAACCTGAAGGCTTATCATTGGAGAAGACTGTTTCTCTATAGTCCCAGTATCCCTTAGTTGCCTAAAGTCTTTGTCTAGGAGTAGAGCCCAGTGAGGTTTTTCTCCTTACATCTCAGCAAATATATTGTTATTGTATTTGTTATGGTATTGGTTAGGTAGCCATATGATTGAGGTATCATGACTCAAGTTTTCCTATAATTTCAAGGAAATATAATGTCACAGCAAACTTCCTGTTTCTCTAGTTCTTACAATCTTTCTGCATGTTCCTCTGATATTCCCGGAGATGTAGGCAGAGAAGTTGTATTGTGGATATACCAGTTGACACTGAAAATCCCATAATCCCTCTTTTCTCTGCATTTTCACTAGTTTTTAGTTGTCTGTAATGGCCTAATTGGTTGCAAAGAGAAGTTTCATTGATTATTAAAAGTGAGAGCTACATTTCCCTGTGGGTGGCAGCCTAGGTTTGCAATACTGGGCATGCTTTCTCCTGTTGTAGAGGTCTTAAGTCCAACTAGACAGCTGTTGGCAATTGACAGGACATAAGTGCTGCTAATGTACATCAAGGGATGTTTTTCCAGATTGGTCATTGTTGAGGTTCATAGGTGTCTCATCTGTGTAGGATTCCGGAAGGCTTTCCTGCCTTGGCAACTTGAACAGCATCTTCTGGTGTGAGGAAAATTAGTCCACAAGGAAGAGGCTATTGGGTCAGAAATAGATTCTTCCTCCAAGTCATATATCTAAAGGGCAGTGTGTTTTCAGCAATAGAAATTTATCTTCATCTCTGGGAGGCAGGCAAAAGCAATGGAAATATTCTATAATGTATGGCCTATATTGTTTTGGGAGTTGCTTGTACACCCTTTACTAACAACTCAAAAGTAGGTTTCTCATGTCTGGTACTATGGTTTTATTAGACTGTTCATTGTTAAAAGTAACTTTTATTTGTCATATATAATTGTTATTTCCAAGACTTACCACTGCATAAGCTCAGCCTTTCTAGTTCTTTGTAAAATCTGGCTGTGTGGGTCAATTCAGCTGTTATGATTCAAACTCTTTTCCAAAATGACTGATTCAATCTGGCTTCTCTGTTTCTTACTGAAGTGCTCTGCTTGACCTCAAACTGAATCTGCTTGTCTGCTTCTTCAGTCTGCTTCTTGTTCTCTGGCTTTAACTGATTCTACTGACCTGCACTGAACTGCATGAACTCAGGAAGGAACTCAACTCTCTCCTGCACTGCTCTCACTTCACTGACTCCCAACTGACTCCCTCCACCCTCTGAGCTGTTCTTAAATAGCTTCTCTTTCCTGTGCTCTTCTCATGAGAGTTGAGCATATCCTGTCTCAAACTCATTCTAACGAGTCTTTTTTATGATTTCTGACTTTGTCTGCCCCTCAGTCAGGTGCCCTAATTTGAGATTAAAGGCGTATTCTAAAGGAGTCTAGCCAGGGGGATAACTAAGGACCTGCCTGTATTCCAGCCACATCACACAGACCTAGGTCTTTGGATGTGATTCCTTGCTAGAGCAGCCATGTTACTGGATTAAAATGCCTCTATAGTTCATAGCTTTTGTGGGTAGCATGGTCATTGAAAGTGGCAAATTTTATTTAAACTATATAATTACATATGCATATGAGTCATTTTATATAATCCTAGATAATATAAAATTACAATTTTTATCTTTTCCAAGCATCTTTGGTAGTATGTATCCTTTTTCTTTTCCTCCCCTTCTGTATTTAATTTCCTTCCTACTCTACAATTAAAGCCTTTCTCAACTCTTTGAGTCCAATTGGTGTTGGCCATGTGCACATGGATGCGGAATCTTCCACTAGGGCAGGGAGAACCGACCAAAGGCTACACTCACAAAAAGAAGTGATTTTCTTTCTATATCATACATCAACTGCCAGTCACTCCTCAGCTATGGGAGAGGGCTTTGCAATTTCTTTCTGGTTCATGCTGGAATTTTCAATTGACTTGATCCTATATGGGTCTTGTAGAGGTGGGCAAAACTACTGTAAGTTAATGTGGTCAAGAGCCATATAATGTCACTCACTCCTCCTCATCCACTCATTCTGCCTGCTTTTCTGTTCCGTTCCCTGAGCCTCAGGGATGAAGAAGGCATTGAAACACGTGTCTCTAACCTGCTATTTCTTGATTCATGTATTTAAAAATAATTTGCTTTGTATAAAGTATAAGGAATTTAACATTTTTCAATGCTTTCTGCTTCCCACATTATCCAAATAAAGTTTTGTTTAATATTTTCACATCTTTTAAAATGTGTTTACTTTAAAACAATTTTAATATTTTAGTGTGTTTGCAAATATACTATGATCCTTATAATGCACAGAATTCTCATACACCCTTCTCTCTTTTTTTTATTATTCGATATAATTTATTTACATTTCAAATGATTTCCCCTTTTCTAGCCCCCCCACTCCCCGAAAGTCCCGCAAGCCCCCTTCTCTTCCCCTGTCCTCCCACCCACCCCTTCCCACTTCCCCGTTCTGGTTTTGCTGAATACTGTTTCACTGAGTCTTTCCAGAACCAGGGGCCACTCCTCCTTTCTTCTTGTACCTCATTTGATGTGTGGATTATGTTTTGGGTATTCCAGTTTTCTAGGTTAATATCCACTTATTAGTGAGTGCATACCATGATTCACCTTTTGAGTCTGGGTTACCTCACTTAGTATGATATTCTCTAGCTCCATCCATTTGCCTAAGAATTTCATGAATTCATTGTTTCTAATGGCTGAATAGTACTCCATTGTGTAGATATACCACATTTTTTGCATCCACTCTTCTGTTGAGGGATACCTGGGTTCTTTCCAGCATCTGGCAATTACAAATAGGGCTGCTATGAACATAGTAGAACATGTATCCTTATTACATGGTGGGGAGTCTTCTGGGTATATGCCCAGGAGCATACACCCTTCTCTTAACTTTCCCTAATGTTCATGCTTTGAAAACTATGGTGATAACTAAGAAATCAGCATTGGGTCAATCATATTTAATAAGACAGGGTTTATACAGAGTTCATCAATTTCCCCACTAATGTCCTTACTCTGTTTCTAAATTTATTTTAAGGTATATACTGTATCATATTTTTCATATAATGCTACACTAACACTTTGTGGTATGTGAGGTGTTTTTTTTTTAAGTTTTCTGGGTTTCCCATGACTTCAACATTTCTGAAAAGTTTATCCACCATTTGATACTATCCCATAATGGTATTGGTTTCATTAATTTTTCCACCCATGAGATACAACCAGCATGAGTCATTACTACTGAAGTTAACTTAAGTCATTTCATTAGGATACCTCACAAAATTCTCTGCTGTACTTGCTGTTTTTTATTTCTTTATAATTCACCTTATCCTGAGAAGGAAGTATAGCACAGAACATAGATATATTTTAAGGTCACACAGTATTGATAGGTATTTAGGGGGAGATGCTTTGTGACTAGACGATGAGCCCATTTTTCTTTCAAGGTCATTCACTACACTTCACCTTCATCTGTGCCATCAGCAACTACATGTGTGTTATACTAATGATGACTTACAATTTTTCTCATTCTTTTAAAATTCCTGTTTGGAACCCATCTTTGTGGAAGTTTTGTGCCTTCTTATTTATTTGTTTGCTTGCTTACTTACTTATTTCTTCATACCATTACACTATTATAGATATTTTATTCAGTTTACCCAAATTAGTCCAGTTTTTAGTCACAGGGAAAGCTACATTTGTACATATTGTGCTCATAACTCTTAGATTCTTTAGTCCTTGGCTTTCTCAATATGAACAAGTAGGGCATATTCTTTTGTACATAAACCCATTGATAACTATTCTATGTAGTAAAGTAGCCTCTGTTTATGTGTAGGACCAGTTCTCAATAGGGGTCAGGGTAGATTTTGCTCTTGCTTATTTGTAATTTTTTGTCTTTGACTACGAAATATGTGACTCCTACTTATCACCTACAATATATATATATATTTATTTACTCAATGTTACACACAGGAAATAGTGTAAGAGTGCTAACTTGGACTATTTCTTTGTACACTTTAACCAAGGTTTTTGAGCATAAATGTGTGCACAAACATGTCACACACTGAGTAATTTCTTCTGTTCCATTTTCCTTTCTTTATCCTTTGTACTGATGGTTCTTTGTAGAAGAAGAGCACCTATAAGTGAATGAAAAATAATACTCCTGTACCTTTGCCTGAAAGGAATGTTCTCTAAGCTGCATGTATTTTTCCAAATTTGTGTGTTGGAAACTCAATCCCCAAAGTAACAGTATGAAGAAGTCAGGCCTTTGAGGAAATGATCATGTCATAAGGCTCTACCCTCAAGAGTAAATAAATACTATTATGACTCAGTGGAAATAACTCAGCCTAATTGCATATCTATCATCTTCCATGAGAGAACATAGCATCCTTTTCCTCCAAAGAAACTGCCCCAAGAAACTGACACGGCAGTCAGGACACAATTTGGAAACAGTTTCACCAGGCACTGAGCCAGCTGACAACTTCATCTTCTAAGACTCTAAAACAGTGAGAAAAATAAAATATTGCTTTAAAATCACAGAGTCTCCATGTTAGGCTGCTACAAAAGAAAGTCTAAGATATGGCACTTAAGAAAGAAATTGCTACAAACCTTTCCAGGGGAAATGCCTTATTAATAGAATTTTAATCGCTAAATTTATGGGATGGGTCTAAATTTTTTAAATGAAAAACCAGTTATAGTCTTTTAAGCCCCTTCTCACAACGTTTCATGGTCTTTTGTTGGCCTTTGCTTTTTACTCTAGCTTACTCTAGTTTATACTCTAACAAGCCAGTTTGAAGCTACTAGTTTGGAAGGTCAAAGCTCCCCTCATGCCAAGCACTTTGAATCAAGACTAGACTGCATAATTTTCCTTACCCAAAGAATATTATAAACATATAAGCACTTAATGTCCTGTAGGATTTTATAATTTCAGTATCTCCTTATGGACTAAATTCAACAAATATTTTTTATATATGTACAAAATTCCTACAGACAGAAATGTTGATGAAGAATAAGGCATGCTTTCTGCTTTGAAGGATCCTCTAATTTCATTGAAGACCAAACTGCTCAGATTATTATTTTTTCCTTAAAAAGAGAGAAATTACAGACAAGGTTTTACCTAGACTCAATATTAAGATTTGGGCATTGATGGCTACCAGGATTTGAAGAAGAAAGCAGCATAAATGTTAACAATCTTCTCATAATTTAACCAAACATAACTGAATTCCTTCTATTCCTAGAACACTAATAACACCTCATTATGAGCAATTCATTGTAAAGATTATATGGTTCTATACTCATGTGAATGTTAACATGCCTGAAATTCTATAAGTGAAAGACTTTTTTAGACCCCCTTTAAAGTAGCATTAAGTAAAGTTTCTGCCTTTGTATGTCCAGAGCATGAGCTTAAAGTTCTTCAGTGGAAGAGAAGGCATTGCTCAACGTTTGAGCATAGTTGGAAAAAAAAAGAAATGAAAGAAAAAAGAAAACAGCCATGGGTAGGAGGCCCACCCCATCCCAGAGTATAAGGCATACTGTGTCCTTCTGGCATGCACATCTGAAGTCTTCTGTCTTATTTGTTCTGATTGTGATGCAGATTATAATACATTGACTCTTTGAAATGTATTATTTTGAAATGATGAGATTAGCTTAATGCATTGGATTTTGCCTCCTTTCATTTTTAAGCCCATTTTGCAGGCTTAGAAACTAATAAAAAATGAAAAAAAAATGGTGAACAGTACTCTGGCATCAAGGTGGATTTTTCAGAACACTGCCCCCAGCAAGGATGATCATTTTCTTACAGACTCGAGGGAAGTGGGACTGAGGGAAGAGAAAGACAGACAGGGATAAAGAAATAGGAAAGACAGACATTAGAGATTTAAAGTCACAACGTGAGTAAGTACTTGCTTGTGCAACAGCCAGTGACCAGGTACCATTTTGGCCTCTGGTTTGCCTGTGCTAGAGTCATAGGAGGAAATACATTTGTGAAATAAATACAAGCTTCTAGTTACTAATTCCACTGTGGTTATCATAAGTGTACATATATCTTTAAACACGATTCTGGATGTACTCCTCGCACTCAAACATCCTGAATGAAGATGAAACATGATGAACATGCCAGTATCATTTGTGTGGGACAGACATTTTTGTTTTTATTTTTTGTTACATCTGAATGTCTTGAGATAGAACTAGAGAAATGGCTCTGTGGCTAAGAAAATTTGCTGACTTTACACAAGGTCAGATTTCAGTTTTTAGCATCCACACATGAGGCTCACAGTCACATGTAACTACAGCTCCGAGGAATTACATGCTGTAGTTTGGCCCTTAGAGTCACCCACATATACACATAAGCATATATAAGCATAAATAAGTTAAAAAGTCTTTTTACTATATTAGGTCATTTCTCAAAATTTGTCATTCTAACAGAAGGAGCTTAACTTATATTAATGTTTAGTAATTAGAACATAAACATTTTATTCATTTGTTTTAAAATTCATTCCACTAGATAATGAAAAGATTTCTTTTTTGTCCTTCAGGGGTCACCACTGTATAATCTGGCTCTTACCCTTAAGGAAGGCTCTCTAAATGAGAAAGGGAGTCTCCTCATTTAATTTGATACATCAGGTCATCATCAAAATATTTATTTCCTGATCTTCCCACACATAAGGTGAATAAAGGTTAATAACAATGGAAATGGAAAATAATTAAGGATGGATGTGTATATAATAAAATGCAAAACAAATCAAAATAAATAAAGTTTATTGTGACTATTAGGTTAAGATGTCTTGATACGCTAGTCATAAAGTCTATTTTTTTCTTCTCTCATCGGAAGGACAGAGGAGCTGCAATGTACAGAGAAGTACCCACATCTACAAGTGAGGAATAATGCAAAGACAACAAGATAGGACACATAGTTGCTTCTTTGTCATTTTAGACCCATTTCTCTCAGTACAGTATTTGATTGGGTCAGATTTGATGAATCAGTTATTTTTTTAATGGTCATCTCTCAGCTCAACAAATCAACTATAACAATGGCCCTATGAAAAGGCACTCATTTCACTTTTGCATGAAGTCTAGAAAGAGGTAGCCCAAGGTTCTTGGAGGCATACTTATGAAATATTCAGAGGTCAAGACTGGTATCTTACAATTGGTTGTATCTTCAGTTCTTGCTTCTGTTCCCTTATTTCTACACGAGGCTGCCTTTCCTACTCTGAACCGCTCTCACAGATTCATTTGAATCAACAGGATGAAGAAAGGCAGGGAAAGGAGGCATGAGTCCTCCTTCTGGAAAGCACACTTAGAAATGACAATCTTTTCAATCTGTTTTGTTAGTCATGCTATTCACTTGAGAGTCCCTTTAGATCTTTCATTCTATAAACACTGAAATGATTTTCTGTGAATTTTAACCACAGGTGATTGTGGGGCTCACATAATGGATCCTAAATGTATGGCACCACAAAAGGTTGAATACTTTGTACTGAAGGAAAGGTGCTCAGAAGTAAGCTCTTTCGGCCAGTATTGCAAATGCTTCCAGGTTGTAAGAAGTCCAACCTCTAAGCTAGAACTTGTTTGCCTGAAGGTTTTTGTTTTGTTTTTTGTTTTTTGTTTTTGTTTTTGTTTTGCCCACTGGAACCAGTCTCCTAAACTTGTTGGATTAAACTCTGTCTTGCCCAAAGTATAAACAGTAGGTGAAATCCTCTACCTTCCCTGTCTGAGAGTATATCTTAAGATCTGTTCATTGATAGAGCCTGTCCATTATCCAGGAGGAAGGGACAGCTGAAGAGAGGCCAGGAAGACTCTAGAAGGACAGGTTTTATAGGACTTCCATGTCAATTAACATTATTCCATAGGCAGTTCATTCATCACTGTCTACATCGATGTCCACTTTCTATTTAATCCAAAAATTGAAAATGGTCAGTTCAACTTTCTTCCTTCATAGTCTCATTTCTTGTGCAAAACTGCTTGGTTTTCACTTCTTGTCATTTTTTTCTCAAGCCTTTCTCTAATCTTTAGATGGAAAGAGAAAGGTGTCATATTTTTCAATCTCTTCCCTAAACTACATTTAATATGTCCCTGAAATATAATGAAAAACTTGATGCAGTTCATCTGACATAAGAGTAGCATAATCCAACCTTTAAAGTACTTTTGAAAGGGAATCTTCCCTAAAGAACTGATTGTATGTTTTGTCTATGAAGTTTCTTGAATCAGACTAAACATCCTATAAAGCTTTCCCTTTTTTTAAAATTCAATATATTTTATATTTACATTTCAAATGATTTCCCCTTTTCTGCCCCCCCCACTCCCAGAAAGTCACATAAGCCCCCTTCCCTCCCCCTGTTCTCCCACCCACCCCTTCCCTCTTCACTATTCTGGTTTTGCCTTATACTGCTACACTGAGTCTTTCCAGAACCAGGGGCCAATCCTCCGTTCTTCTTGTACCTCATTTGATGTGTGGATTATGTTTGGGGTATTCCAGTTTTCCAGGCTAATATCCACTTATTAGTGAGTGTATACCATGATTGATCTTTTGAGACTGGGTTACCTCACTTAGTATGTTCTCCAGCTCCATCCATTTGCCTAAGAATTTCATGAATTCATTGTTTCTAATGGCTGAATAGTACTCCATTGTGTATATATACCACATTTTTTGCATCCATTCCTCTGTTGAGGGATGCCTGGGTTATTTCCAGCTTTTGGCTATTATAAATAGGGCTGCTATGAACATAGTGGAGCATATATCCTTATTACATGCTGGGGAATTCTCTGAGTATATGCCCAGGAGTGGAATAGCAGGATCTTTTGGAAGTGAGGTGCCCAGTTTTCTGAGGAACCAACAGACTGATTTCCAGAGTGGTTGTAACAACTTGCAACCCCACCAACAGTGGAGGAGTGTTCCTCTTTCTCCACATCCTCACCAACACCTGCTGTCTCCTGAGTTTTTAATCTTAGCCATTCTGACTGGTGTAAGGTGAATTCTCAGGGTTGTTTTGATTTGCATTTCCCTGATGACTAATGAAGTTGAGCATTTTTTAAGGTGATCCTCTGCCATCCAAAGTTTGTCAGGTGAGAATTCTTTGTTTAACTCTGTACCCCATTTTTTAATTGGGTTATTTGGTTTTCTGGGGTCTAACTTCTTGAGTTCTTTGTATATATTGGATATTAGCCCTCTATCTGATGTAGGATTGGTGAAGATCTTTTCCCAATTTGTTGGTTGCCGATTTGCCCTTTTCATGGTGTCCTTTGCTTTACAGAAACTTTGTAATTTTATGAGGTCCCATTTGTCAATTCTTGATCTTAGAGCATACACTATTGGTGTTCTGTTCAGGAACTTTTCCCCTGTACCGATGTCCTCAAGGGTCTTCCCCAGTTTCTTTTCTATTAGCTTCAGAGTGTCTGGCTTTATGTGGAGGTCCTTGATACATTTGGAGTTGAGCTTAGTACAAGGAGACAAGGATGGATCAATTCACATTCTTCTACATGCTGACCTCCAGTTGAAACAGAACAATTTTTTGAAAAGGCTATCTTTTTTCCATTGGATGTTTTCAGCCCTTTTATTGAGGATCAAGTGGATATAGGTGTGTGGCTTCATTTCTGGATCTTCAATCCTGTTTCATTGATCTGCCTGCCTGTCACTGTACCAATACCATGCAGTTTTTATCACTATTGCTCTGTAGTATTTCTTGAAGTCAGGGATACTGATTCCCGCAGAATTTCTTTTGTTGTGGGGAATAGTTTTAGCTATCCTGGCTTTTTTGTTATTCCAGATGAATGTGAGAATTGCTCTTTCTAACTATGAAGAATTGAGTTGAGATTTTGATGGGTATTGCGTTGAATCTGTATATTGCTTTTGGCAAAATGGCCATTTAAAATATATTAATCCTGCTGATCCATGAGCATGGGAGGTTTTTCCATTTTTTGAGGTCTTCTTCTATTTCCTTCTTCAGAGTCTTGAAGTTCTTATCATACAGATCTTTCACATGTTTGGGAAGAGTCACCCCAAGGTACTTTATACTGTTTGTGGCTATTGTGAAGGGGGTCATTTCCATAATTTCTTTCTCAGCCTGCTTATTCTTTGAGTATAGGAAGGCCACTGAATTGCTTGAGTTGATTTTATAACCTGCCACTTTGCTGAAGTTGTTTATCAGCTGTAGGAGTTCTCTAGTGGAGTTTTTTGGGTCACTTAGGTAGACTATCATGTCATCTGCAAATAATGATAGTTTGACTTCTTCCTTTCCAATTTGTATCCCTCTGACCTCCTTATGTTGTCTAATTGCCCGAGCTAGTACTTCAAGTACAATATTGAAAAGATAAGGAGAAAGGGGGCAGCCCTGTCTAGTCCCTGATTTTAGTGGGATTGCTTCAAGTTTCTCTTCATTTAGTTTGATGCTGGCTACCGGTTTGCTGTATATTGCTTTTACTATGTTTAGGTATGGGCCTTGAATTCCTGTTCTTTCTAAGACTTTAAGCATGAAAGGATGCTGAATTTTGTCAAATGCTTTTTCAGCATCCAATGAAATGATCATGTAGTTTTTTTTTCTTTGAGTTTGTTTATGTAGTAGATTGCATTGGTGGATTTCTGTATATTGAACCAACCTTGCATCCCTGGAATAAAGCCTACTTGATCATGGTGGATGATCTTTTTTATGTGTTCTTGGATTTGGTTGGCAAGAATTTTATTGAGTATTTTTGCATCAATGGTCATAAGGGAAATTGGCCTAAAGTTCTCTTTCTTTGTTGGATCTCTGTGTGGTTTTGGTATTTGCATAATTGTGGTTTCGTAGAAGGAACTGGGTAGTGTTCTTTCTGTTTCTATTATGTGGAATGGTTTGAAGAGAATTGGTGTTAGGTATTCTTTGAAGGTCTGATAGAATTCTGCACTGAAGCCATCTGGTCCTGTGCTTTTTTTTTTTTTTTTTTTTTTTTTTTTTTTTTTTTTTTTGGTTGGAAGGCTTTCTAGGACCCCTTCTATTTCTTTAGGGATTATGGGAATGTTTAGATGAACTATTTGGTCCTAATTTAATTTTGGTATTTGGTATCTGTCTAGGAAATTGTACATTTCTTCCAGATTCTCCAGTTGTGTTGACTACAGGCTTCTGTAGTAGGATCTGATGATTTTTGAATATCCTCAGTTTCTGTTGTTATATCCCCCTTTTCATTTCTAAGTTTCTTAATTTGGATACTTTCTCTGTGCCCTTTGGTCAGTCTGGCTAAGGGTTTATCTATCTTGTTGATTTTCTCAAAGAACCAGCTCCTGTATTAGTTGATTCTTTGTATGGTTCTCTTTGTTTCCACTTAACTGATTTCAGCCTTGAGTTTGATGATTTCCTGTCTTCTATTCCTCCTGGGTGAATTGGCTTCTTTTTGTTCCAGGACTTTCAGGTGTGTTGTTAAGCTGCTAGTGTATGCTCTCTCCATTTTCTTTTTGGAGGCACTCAGGGCTTTGAGTTTTCCTCTTAGCACTGCTTTCATTGTGTCCCAAAGATTTGGGTATGTAGTGCCTTCATTTTCATTAAATTCTAAAATGACTCTGATTTCTTTCTTTATTTCTTCTTTGGCCAAGGTGTCATTGAGTAGAGTATTGTTCAGCCTCCATGTGTATGTGAGCTTTCTGTTGTTTTTGTTGCTATTGAAGACCACTCTTCCTCCATAGTGATCTGATAGGAAGCATGGGATTAGTTCTATCTTTTTATATTTGTTGAGGTCTGTCTGGTGACCAATTATATGGTCAATTTTGGAGAAGTTACCATGAGGCGCTGAGAAAAAGGTAATTTTTTTGTTTTAGGGTGAAATGTTCTATAAATATCAGTCAAGTCCAATTGGTCCAAAGCTAATAAATTAGTTTTATTGTGCCCCTGTTTAGTGTCTGTTTTCCTGATCAGTCCATTGAGGAGAGTCACCCACAATTATTGTGTTGGATACAATGTGTGCTTTGAGCTTTAGTAAAGCTTCTTTTACAAATGAGGGTGCCCTTGCATTTGGCGCATAGATGTTCAGAATTGAAAGTTCTTCTTGGTGGATTTTTCATTTGACCAGCAAGAAGTGTCCTTTTGTATCTCTTTTGATGACTTTAGGTTGAAAGTCAATTTTATCTGATATTAGAATGGCTACTCTGGCTCGCTTCCTGAGACCATTGGCTTGTAAAATTGTCTTCCAGCCTTTTACTCTAAGGTAGTTTTTGTCTTTGACATTGAGGTGTGTTTCCTGTATGCAGAAAAATGTAGGGTCCCGTTTCCTTATCCAGTCTGTTAGTCTATGTCTTTTTATTGGTGATTTGAGTCCATTGAGGTTAAGAGATATTAAGGAATAGTGATTATTACTTCCTGTCATTTTCGATGTTATTTTTATATTTGAGTGATTATCTTCTTTTGGGTTTGATGAAAGAAGGTAACTATTGTGCTTTCTCCAGGGTGTCATTTCCCTCCTTGTATTGGAGTTTTTCTCCTATTATTCTTTGTAGAGCAGGGTTTGTAGAAAAATATTGTGTAAATTTGGTTTTGTCTTGGAATATCTTGGATTCTCCATCTATTGTGATTGAGAGTTTAGCTGGGTATAGTAGTCTTGGCTGACATTTGTGTTCTCTTAGAGTCTGCATCAGATCTGCCCCAAATCTTCTAGCTTTCATGGTCTCTGGTGAGAAGTCTGGTGTCATTCTGATAGGTGTTCCTTTATATGTTACTTGCCCTTTTTCTCTTGCTGCCATTAATATTCTTTCTTTGTTTAGTACATTTGGGGTTTTGATTATTATGTGACGAGAGGTATTTCTGCTCAGGTCCAATCTGTTTGGAGTTCTGTAGGCTTCTTGAACATTCATGGGCATCTCTCTCTTTAAGTTGGGAAAGTTTTCTTCCATAATTTTGTTGAAGATATTGGCTGGCCCTTTCAGCTGTAAATCTTCACTCTCACCTATACCTATAATCCTTAGGTTTGGTCTTCTCATTGTGTCCTGGATTTTCTGGATGTTCTGGGATACAAGCTTTTTGCATTTTCATTTTCTTTGACTGTTGAGTCAATGGTTTCTATGGTATCTTCGGCATCTGAGATTCTTTCTTCCATCTCTTGTATTTTGTTGTTGATATTTGCATCTATGGCCCCTGATTTCTTCTCAAGGTTTTCTATCTCCAAAGTTGTCTCCATTTGTGATTTCTTAGTTGTTTCTACTTCTGATTTTAGATCCTGGATGGTTTTGCTTAGCTCCTTCACTTGCTTCTTTTTGTTTTCCTGTAATTCTTTAAGAGATTTTTGTGTTTCCTCTTTCATGACTTCTGCTGTTTGACTCACTTTCTCCTGCATTTCTTTAAGTTTTTTTTTTTGGGGGGGGGGGTTCTTCTTTATTAGCTTCTGTCTCTTGAGCCTTATTCTCCTAAATTTCTTTAAGTGATTTTTGTGTTTCCATTATATGGGTTTCTAGCTTATTCATGTTCCCCTGTATTTCTTTAAGAGATTCATTTATGTCCTTTTTGTGTTCTTCTAGCAGCATCATGACCAGTGATTTTAAATCCAAATCTTGTTTTTCTGGTGTGTTTGTGTAACCAGGACGTGCTGATGTTGGAGAGTTTGGTTCAGACGCTGCCATATTGCCTACATGTCTGTTAGTAGCGTTCCTGCATTTGCCCTTTGCCATCTTATTATTTCTGGCGTTAGTTGGTCTTGTCTCTGGATGGTATTTGTGCCTCCTGTGAGGCTATATGGCTATTTCTGCAACACTGGATGGCTGGGTTTCCCCTGTTACAGATTGCTAATGCACTGCCCTCCTCTTGGGTGTCCCTACAGCCCTAGTGTGCCTTGCCCCAGGTTGTCTGTGTGAACCAGGCGGTGCCTGTTTGCTCCTTCAGTGAGTGCTGATGGTCTATGCTGCTGCGGGACCTTTTGTGAGTGCTGGTCACTCTGCTGGGCAGCCTATCTCCCAACCAGGTTGGTGCACACAAGGCTAGCCTAGCTGCTGAGGCCCTGAGTCTAGGCAAAAGCCTGGCAGGCTAAGGCCTGAGCAAAGTTCCCCTCAGGCTATGAGTGTTAATTGCTTCTGTCAGGTGGCCAGGGCCGGGAGAGTCTGCTGGGCTAACAACCTCCTGGTTGGGTTGGCACACAGATGGCCCACCGAGCAGCCCAGGGCCTGGGGTCAGTCCAAGGCCTGTCCGGCTTAGATCCCAGCTATGTTAGCCTTGGGTTATGACTCTTAGCTGACTTTGCCTGATAGAACTCTCTGGCATCCCGTAGTCAAAATGGCGGCGTGCGTGCCGGGCTGGGCAAACAACCTCCTTGCTGGGTTTGCACACCGATGGCCCCCCAAACAGCCTACCAGGCTTA
Organism: Apodemus sylvaticus; assembly: GCF_947179515.1. Lineage (NCBI taxonomy): Eukaryota > Metazoa > Chordata > Mammalia > Rodentia > Muridae > Apodemus > Apodemus sylvaticus. The sequence continues at coordinate 40,047,349 of NC_067473.1, read as the reverse complement.
GACCCTAGCGATGTTAGCCTCGGGTTATTCTTGTATACCTCAGTCTGTCTGATTTCTCTGGTGCCCAAGATCCAAGATGGCGGAGAGACTCTCATAACTGACTGGCGGGAGGCAGAGTTCTGATGTAGCTTCTGTGGGATGAAAGGGGCTGTAAATCTGCCACTGCTTGCAGCCATGCTGGCCAGCGAAGGTCAGTGGTAGCGGGCGTAAGGCCTGCCTGGTCCCTGTCACCTTGGTTCCACTGCTGATGGCCTATAAAGCTTTTCCTAAAGAAACTAAATATAGAAATACGAGTCAGTTTTCCATTAAGTACTCAGCATATATACAAGTGTGATAGATGAGAGACTGTCCAAAACTACTCTCAACAGAAAGTATGTCCTTTGTCCCATTGTTTATTAGAAAACTAGTTCTAGGGAATATGGACATTGCACCCTTGAATTAGTCTGGCTTTCTTCTAGCAGCCAGGGACTTTGGTGGAGGAGATATGGGATTTTATAATCCTGCAGGAGGACAGAGCCCAAATAAGTAATTAACTGTGCTTATAATTAATTAGAGAAGACACATGTGGAGTGCAAAGAGAACATATGAAAATGCATAACAATGTCAAAGATTTTGGAAGGAAAAAAAATCCTTAGAAAAAAACCATGACATTTATGAAAGCATTTGTCATTGTGAATTCATTGAACACATAGCATAAGCTAAAGTAAATATAGAAAACATGACCAAAACTCTCACGGTGTCTGCAAGAGCAAACAGCTGATGACTAATTTCTTTACTGAGCTTACTCCAATCAACATTTCTTTACGCCTTTGCTTATAAGAGAAAAAAACTTTGAAAGTTAAATGTAGACTTTCTCCTAAAGAAAGAAGAAAAACCCTGATGCCTTGAAGGCTTTGCTCTTTCCAGGGGTCTGAGGCAGTGGGGTTCTTGGCATGACCACGGCTTTGTCAACAGTATACATTCATTTAAGACTTCTTCTACTATTCACATTAACCTCCTTCCCCTCCCGACTGATTCCTATATCCTAGTATTCCAGTATTTTCCCTCCCCTGCCTCCTAAATTGATGTCCTCTCTCTCCCTCTCTCCTTCTCCCTCCCCTCTCTGTCACTCTCTATGTCTATCTATTTCTCTTCTCTGTCTCTGTCTCTGTCTCTTTCTCTCTCTCTCTTCCTCTTTCTCATACACTCTCAATCTCTCTCTGATTTTTTAATGCTTAGTCCATTAAGTACATGGGTATCTTCTCAGAGCCTCCATCCCTCAGTCATCAATTGCCAATATCAATACCTACTCCAATGGTGTAAGATGTTGGGTAGTATTTAAGGTAAAAGGGAAAGGGAAAGAAAGATGGCAGAATGCTACATCATTTCATTAGGTACTGAGATATGAAGAGTCAGACTCAGAGGAAACATTCAATTTCACACACGTTATTAACAAAAAATATAATGAATTAAACTCAATATCATGCTATTCTAAGCAATATGATATAGTATAGTAATAATACAAGGTAGTAATGATAATTAGAATGAATCTGGAATGTTTTGGTAGCTTTTCTTCAAAGATTGGTAGAGTACTTTGAATATATAGGTCAATTGCAATTATCGATGCTACTTAATTTAACATAAACAAATAATGGCACAGTGAGGTGCTGGAAATAAATCTAATTATAAAGTTAAAACAGGAAACTAAGGGAAAATACCCTTTCCAGTGCCATGTAAGAAAACTGATGATTAAATAAATATAATAATTAATTAAAAACTTTTAAAAAATTTTTAAATAAAAGAAAATTGATGATTATTCTAGACCAGAAGTTTAGCCATCCATGTATCCTGCCTCACAGAGGGATGCCCACAGTGTCATCAGATGGAAGAGCACTGCTGTACTTCAAACAGTGGCCATATTAAAGCCAGTAATATCTGTGTCAAGCTCCAGTGAGTGTGTGGAGCCCAGGCAGCCTTGAGTGACTGTGTAAGACTAGATGCATTTCTGAGCAACTCTGCATATAGTTGACCCAGGCACAGCCATGTCAAGGATCAATACATAAGACCCATGGGAAAATGACAAACCACCAGCCCAGGTCAGGCTCAGAGAAATAGGAAAGTCTTTGCTGGTCTGAGGATGAATGCTAGAGTCAGGATACAGCTTTCAGAAGAGACTTGTTCCAGTTGTTGGGGAATCCACTTGGAGACTGAGTTAAATGTCTGCTACAAATGTACCAAAGCCATCATTCAAGTCTACTTCTATTCTTTGGTTGATGGTTCAGTCTCTGAGAGCTCCCAGAGGTTCAGGTTGGTTGATTCTGTTGGTCCTCCTGTGGGGTTCCCATCCCATTCAGGACTTTCAATTCTTTTAGATAAGATAAATTCGGAGTGGAAAGTTTAGTGGGTTGGTTGTTGTCTTTATCCCTCTTCTGGGGGTCCTTGCTTTAGGAGTTGGCCTCTTCAGGTTCCATGTCCTTAAGGCATCTAGGCTATAGTCACCTACATTGACTACTGGAGCCTCCCAGATACCTTCTAACATTAGCTACTCTCTCTTTTTATTCTGTCTATAATAATCATGCTGAGATTTGAAGTGTTTGTGTAGTTTAATTGGTATGCTTCATCAAACATGACACATCCCTCTTAATACCAGTCTTTCTTCACAAATGTCTGTGTGATATGCTTTCTTCAGCCCCTTCCCATCTAAGTCCAGTCAAGTTCTAGATATACTGAATGCACCAAGGGGCATTATTCTCACTGAGTGTGATGTATGCAGCTGGTATGCTATAATGTATCCTGCTATCATCAAGTCTACCAGGACCTAGAGGAAACCCATTATATTTAGTTTTGTAAACTAGTATAATTTCTAATTCTCATCCTTCACTAAAGAAGCTTTTTTTGTAGTACATGAAGCACAATACAGAGAGACACAACTTCTCAAAATATAGCTCCTCAGAGAACAACTTACCATGTGATACCCAGCCCCATATTCTAGATCTACAACACAACCCTTACACCTAAGGCTCAAAAGACAACTTTGCAAAGGTAGGTGGAAAGAGTGGAAGACCAGAGGACCAGGATGTCTGTTGTGAAATAGTTTTTTTTCTATACATGATAAGGAGAAGGGGGAACAGTCCTCCTGGGTATACTCCACTCCAGGCTATATAAAGTCATGAGGTTACTTAGCATTTATTCCTAGAAAAAAGAAGCACAAGAGTCACAAGACCTTTAGTGGATAGATATTCAGGAGAGTCTAATGAGGGCTTTATTCTCTGAACTTATCAGTGATGCAGCTAATAGCTAGTTGCCACAGTACCTCTGAGTCACTTATACTTCATAAGTAATCTCAAAATAACTGATGGTTCACCATTATAGGCAGTATTGGTATTGGTATTTCGTTTTGGTTTATATTCTCTCTATCCTGGATGAAAAGAACTTTTTCCTTCAATTTATTGTTTTAAACCCACTCAAATTTCACTGCTCATAATGTTCCTTTTTGCCTCATTTCTCCTATTGTGGTTATGAAATTTCTGTCCGAATGTAGTCAAAGCAGCCCCAACATAGACAGAAAGAAATATATTACAATAACAAGCCATAAACAGAGATCTTTGTGTGATAAATTAGAAGTATTCAACCAAGGCTGCCAGAAAATAGCTTTTGAAGAACTTAGATTATTTTAAAGGAAAGACAAAAGGACATAAATATTGAATTAGTAACGAGCAACTTCCACAAAGTTTGACTTGGCAGTAAGAATTTCTAAGTTCTGGTTTTACCATATAATTGGAATGTTAGAGCATTTACTTTCATAGTAGAGGTATGACTTATTTTTAAAAGCCTAAAACTTGTCAAGCAATGACATCTTTCTGGATCTGTGCATGGCATTTCCCATTTGTCACCTCATTTAATCTTTATACCATACCTGACATAGACGCCATCATTATTGGCATTTCACTGGTTAATAACAGGATGTGAAAGTTCCTTCATTTGATGGGCAGGAAAAGTTTCCTTCAAGTTCAAGTCATCAGGCCTACTATGCATTTAAGAATAAAATCTAAGTGAGAAGAAACTGTAAGGGAAAGGACTTTCTCCTGAGGGGCTTATCTTTTCTATATAGAAAGAGACTTTCCCAACAGCCTTCCACTTAACCTTGCATCAGCCAGAACTGGGTCATGTGTAACACTAATTGCAAGGGAGAGAAGGAACCAAAAAAACGAAGTTCCATTTGTTTGTCCTTCTCTTCCAGTGAAGGCTAGCCTAGCGTCAAGGAGTTGTACAATTTTGGCCACACACCCGGTTACTTTTCTAGTTTTTATAAAGATGTATGTTAATGATGGTTTCCTAGCTACTGCAAGCCACTGTGTGCAACTGTCCCATTTACCCAAGAAGTGCACAGTGTACAGTATAGATGAGAAGAAAATACCTCTCAAAACAAAGGAGCAGCTATGTGTTTGAAACTTAGAGACGTTGGATCTCGTAAAGAGGAAGTGCAGCCTGGGATGTGTCTGGAAAGAGGTATAGCTGTGGCAGCTTTCCTTGAAGCCACCTAAAAGCATACAGCAAGAAGGCTGGCATGCGATGAGGCTCACTTAGGCTTTATCCTCAAATCCCCGCTCTTTTACTATGGGACAAATTAAGTTCATGGCTTTTTAATCTCCCTCGTAACTAAACTCATGCATGTGACTCAGTTCTGGCTGCTGTAAGGTCAAGTGACAATCTGTTGGGAAAAAAAAAAAGTTTCTCCTTCTAAATAAAAAGTTGAGTTTTTCACCCTATATCATTTTGCTTGAATTTACCTACATACATCATAGATGTTATAACCAATAAGAGCCCTGGAAGACTGGCAGCCAGCATCCTTCTCCACCAACTCTTCTGTGTTTAAACTTTTGGTCAGCTGTTGGATGTTGCAGCACTAATTATTTTCTAATTAATACATAAGCCATTCTGTCTTTCTCCATTCCAGAAATAGGATTATGCCTTGAGTGTATTTCAGAGGTACGTGACATTCAAGGCAGTGAGATTTCTTGCTGGAAATTCCCAGTGTCCCCGTGAAGTGTGTGCAGCCCTTGCAACTGTGTCTTAGAAATGATAAGCAATTCTCCTACGTCAGAGATTCCAGGGACACCAGCTCATCTAGTTCTTTGCTTGATGCTCTCATTTCTACTGGGATCTTCAGGGTCCTTCTTTCTGAACTCTGGCCTCACTATGAGGTTTTCCTGCTTCTATGTGACCTCACGTTTTTGTTTGTCTGTCTGTTTGTTTGTTTTGTTTTTGAAGGGGGAGAACTTGCTGTTACCCCTCAAAATTCAAAATTCAGATCAGCTTATATTATGCCACCGATTAATTGTCCTGTAATCATTTGTTTATGCACATCTCTAGCACTAAACTATAAGCTGTTTGAGGTCAGGAATCATCATAGATATTTGATATACACAAGCTAATCAGTAACTTTTTAATAAATTGATTAACTGCTTAATAATTTTTTCACCTCTAAAACATTACTCTTACCATTCTTTTACATGTATTTATTTTTAATTTTCTTATTCTACCATTAAGTCAAATGCTACTTAGAGGCAAGAATTATATTTTACTCATCTTTGTGACTTACAGATACTCTCAAGAAAAACTTATATTGAACAGATTGAATTGCACTGCTAATATATTAGGCATATCTTAATCATCATGTTAATTGCTATTTCCCCTGTGGGATGGAGAAAGATGCCAAGGGGGGTTGAAATATAACTACCCAGTTCACTGAAGTAGGCTTTCCTTTTTAATCTGCAATTTAAGTCAAAAGGGAAAAAATATAATTCACTCAAAAAGGGAAGAGCAGATCACATATTCCCTGATTTAGAAGTGTTTGAAGGATTCAGAACAAGAATCTGTTTTCAAGAACTTTCTAGTCTCTCCCCTCTAGTAGACAATCTGACACAAGTGCAATTTAATAAGTTAATTGCAGTGTGTGATTGACAGAGGCAGGGGACAAATGTCTGATGTGAGGATTTCTTGATAAAAATTATGATAATAACTAAGGATCCTATTATTTCATTAAGGGTTCCTTGGTTTGGCTGGTGCACAGCAAGCCTTTCGCAGAATCTACCTTAGACATGATTGACATCAAGCCTGTGTTCATCTCTTATGTCACCAAACCAGGAGTAGGGAAATCGTCTATCACGATCAGTTGGAAGTTTAACTCTTCTGAGCCTAACGGTCTGTGGTGGAGACAAGATCACCGGGGATCTGCTGGAAACTGTCACACACCCTGTCAGAGTTATTCAGGAGCTGAAATGTAAGAAGTAAGCAATTTTGATATACTCCAGATTCTAAACAAACAAAATGAAAGGCCCAGGAGAACGTCCATCATCAAAATAAAATGAATTTTATTTTATCAAAAAATTAACATTTAAAAAATGGCCTTAAGGGAAATAAAGAGCTTGGTTTTTAAGTATTTATTTTCTGAAATAAAACTGAAAATAAAATTGCATTAAAGAAGCATCTATATATTTCAGGCTACATGTTATCAAATATAGATGGTTTCTCAAACAATGCATTTGCACATTTTCAAGTGTTAGATCACCATTTAAAATAGTGTAAGCATATAGTAAATGTATTTTTTAATACTTGGAATTTCAATTTCTTTAGGTGAGTACATAATAACCTTGAAAGCAGCGTTTCTAAAAATGATTTTCCTGTATATTAATTTTCAATAAACTACTGGGAGATGAAACATCTTTTAGGTTTAAACATTTATTGAAGAAAGTTACCAGTATTAGATGTAAAATTGATGAATTTAAAAAGATACTTTCAATACATTAAAGTCTTTTTTTTTCAAATAAACACGAGGAAAAGATTCTGTTGAGAATAAAAATGACTAGTTGTACCAAAAATTCCCCCCCTCCAAGTGAAAATAACTCATGCTACATTATGCAGCAAAGATAGTCAGTCGCCTGTTCACCTAACCTAAACATTTACAGGAACTGATTTATTCACGGTTGAAAATCAAATCTATTGCAGTTCAGATAATTTCTCTGCATTAGGAGAAATGAATAAATTAAAAGTGTGCTTCAGCAATTTAGTCCTTGTAAGCTGAGATTCTGCAAGCTCCGTAAAAGATGTCAGAACCTGCTGATAGCTCACAGAGCCGACTCTGAGTTTGTGTATCTCGGTCCACTCCACCTTTCCATCAGGCAGTACATGTGCAAATAGAAAAGTAGCTCTCTAATTAATCAAAGTCAGATGTGCCTGAACGCCCGGAGTTGCTGCTGATCCTCGTCCCAGCTTCTCCCGTGTTCTCACTCTATGTTTTTACCTTGAAAACTTCTGCTCTGAGCCTGGAGTGCCTGAAGGGCTTGCACGGTGAGTCAATGTGAAATTATCTCAGCGGGAAGAAGTTGCTTTTCAGCTTAAATGATTTAAGGCAGCAATTTTTCACACTCTCAAACTCTGACAAACGCCCAGATTGCCTCTCATGTCTGACTTCAAAATATTCAAAGAAAAGCTATTTTTATTAAAAACACTCTAGAGAAAATTGTATGTCACTTGTTCTCTGATATAACTTCATTTCTCCTGACAGTGACAATTTTCACCTCAGTACAATTTCTTTATTTTTTCCAAAGCTAATTCTGCTTAATATTAGTATTTATACAAACTCATATCAACTTGTCTCTGTGAAATATTCAAGGGTGTCAGGTAAATGTTGCTGACTGTCATTCATCTTCTTTGGGTGTTCAAAATGATCAATCGATTTAAAAAAAATCTACACTTACTTTAGCCATTATTGTTTTATTTGTAAGACAGAGCTTAACAACTTCTAAAACCCTTTATTTGACAAAGCTGTCTCTGCAAACTGCATGGAATTCTGAACTCGATGTCACATGTCTTTTGCCAAAGGTTGTAAAAGTTTACATCAATAAATCTATTTGTTCCGTGCCTTTAAGTCACACAGGTACTACCACGAGTGTTTTGTCTTACGCTGCTTACATGCTAATAAGATTATGGTGGGTGTCGTACTCAGCGAGATGTCGCATTTGCTTTATTATGAATGCCGGCAGTGCAGAAACATCACATTATAATCACTTCAAAAGGAAAATAGATTCTGCATATTTTCATATGTGTTTATAATTCCACTAAACCTCAGTAGAATCAAAGTCAGTAGAGACAAGCATGACAGAAGGTTTCGCGTGCCAGAGAATGCTGGAAGCGTGGCGTTGATATGTAGCAGAATGGTTAATATGTATAAGGTTACTTGTGGCCTGTGACCTCAAAGCATATCTTCTGGCCTTATCGAAATTCTGTGAGAAAAAGAAACCCACTAGGATGTGAATTTCTAACAAATCATCTGGCGCATTTCTTGGCGGGTTAATTTTATTTTTATTTGTGAAGGTCCCAAGTAAAGTATTTATAAACATAATATGAGCAATAGCCACATGTATCGTGTAGGCTCTACAAGGCTAGGTCAAACTTCTTTTTATACATGCGTACCAGTTTCACACAAGTATGCTTTCTACACACCAATGAGTGTTCATTTCTAAACAAAACTGAATCATTTCTATTTCATTTATATTCCTTACAGGAAAACCAGAGAAAGAATTACCTTGCAGCCTCTACACACACTACTGAGGTCAGGTCAAGGAAGTACATCAAATCCAGCAGAGAAGGACATTCCATAAATTTCAATGGTGCCACAATGCCACATGAAGCTCCTGTATCCAAGCTTTGCCTGAGAACCTGTCATCTTTGCATGCTTAACTTAGGATCTCTTTTCTGTTTTAAAGTAACAACTACTTTTATTCAATGAGTCTCCGTGCTTTGTTCATCATTAACTCAGGGACAGGAAGACCGATTCAAATTTTAAATATGTTTAAATTTGGGGAATCTCAACATTGAAGGACTTTATGGGAAATTTGTGAATATATATGAGATAAAAATCCATTATTACTTGATAGCTTAACTCAAACAATTATCGAAAAGGCAAAATTTGCTGGTGAAAGAATTTATGGTACACACACACACACACACACACACACACACCATTTACCATAAGAAAATGAGTAGTGTACAACGGATTAAAATCTTCTTGATACATTAAAAAAATAAAAGTTATGAACAAAGATTGACATACTGAATTCTTACTTTTGTATTTTCAGGAGAAGATATGTTACAATTTAGATCAGAATTTTTATTTCTCAAAAAAAAATCACTATAAAATTCAAAATGATATACTTTGTTTCTATTTTGTAGAAAATGTATACAAGTAGAAGTAATGACTTTGTTTTCTTGCTGAAATATTTAAACATCATCTTAACATAACTAAGATATTTTGTTATAAAAGGTGCAATTTTTACCTCTAAATATAATTATGATAGATATGTTAATTAGACTGTTATTGACTTAAAAATACTTCACATTAAATTTTAGGTTTACAGCTTATATGACATTATATAGTTTTATCATTTAGAAAATTAAATTATTTTTAAAATCATCTAATTCCTTATTTAAGATTATATGTAGAGTATAATTTTGAATTATGTATTAAAATAACATTTGTTCATTTTAGAAGACTCATCAATGAGAAACTATAGAAAAAATATAGATTCAATAAGATCTCTTTTGTACGCAATATTATTTGAGTTTTATATCACTATATTATCATTATGTTGGCTATTTTGTTGAAGTTATTTACTCTGGTATTTTTGCTTCAATTATTTTAAAAATAATATTGTTTTCACTCTCTTTGGGCTTTCTTTTTCTTCAAAGTCAATGTCTTCCATGTTGTTCTGTAATTACTTATGAGATACTTTAAAATGTCTATTTAGTAAAAGCTGCAAATGTGACAGAACCCACATACATAATCACACAGTCATTAAATCCAGGGAAAGGAATAACTCCAAAGCACATTTGAAATAACCCTTTGATTTTTAGCTTTCTGGTTTATTTTCAGTGTTAAGTACTTTTGTGTATCTCTCTATCTACATATAGAGGTGCAGGTATATTAATACAAAAATATTCATATGTAGAGACAGATTTTAGAGCTATATTTAAATGGGATCTATGCCAAAGAGTCTTGTAAAGTGATAAAAGCTAGAAGCAAGAGTATGCATTAGTACATGTGTATGTGGGCATTCTGTTTTATAAATTAAAATAAACACAGATGTTGCTTATTAGTGAAAGAGAATAAGCTGTGCTGAAATTCTTTCAGTGGAACATAATTGTCAAAAATAATATTAATCGTTACCACCGTTTCTAACACATTAACTGGAAGTGGAGGCAATGCCAAGGACCTGCGATGTCTCCTCTTGTTTACATTTCCTAATCACCATAACAACCTTTACAGAAACAGTTATTCTTAAGACAATCAGGACAATACATCCTCATAGAGAGAAAATCGATTTAACAACAAAACTAGATTTACCTCTATTGATTGAGAGATGTGGAGTGGAATTTTAGTGAATTATATCTGGTTCTCATTTCCCTGCAGAAATTTCCCAATAAAGCAGGAAAGACAGATTGCAGACTGCTGCATAAGCTTTTGCATGCTACTTACCTGTTATCATAATCACTGATTTTGAACACACACATATACACTGATAGAGGAGAGAAGGGGGTTGGGGGCACACACACACAGAGGGAGGGACAGATGGAGGGAAAGAGAGGGAAGGGAGGAGGTGAAAGAGAGACAGAGATAAAAGGTAGACAGGGACAGACACAGAAAAAGGATATCTAAAGGAGACTGAATCGAATTCTTATTTTTCATTATTTAAAAGAGTTTCACTATTGTGCATGACTTTGTAACATAGTACTTACCTAGGATCCCATAGTATTTGTTTTTAAATCCTTAACAGAGAAATCAGTTCTCTATAGAAGAATTCAGGGTTAAATAAAAATAAAAACCCAAGCTCATCATCTAAGAATGGAATTAGAAATACTGAAAACTAGCTAATGTAGATTCTTAGAATTTTTTCAAAGACTGCTAACACTTTCACAGTTGAAATTCCCTCTTTAGGGAGGACACAAAGATTTGGAATCATTAGAAGACAACTTGCAATCCCATTGTATACAAAGGAGGAGTCTTTGGTAATACATTTAGAAAGGTCCCAAAATACCTGAAGTGATACCTTAAACCCATGGCAGGGTGAGTCACCCTGATTTTTGTTTCTTACAAAAGAAATAAGTACCTACCGGTTTTGTTGATATGTTCTCACGCTATTTCTTGATTTGGGGCTATTGTCCATTCCTACCTTTCACTGCCAGAAATATAGAAATTGATGAATTAAGACTCCTGCTGTAGTGAAGGATTTGAGCCATTCTCCTGCATATTACCAGAGTTTATAAAACTGTTAACTGTTTACTGTTTCTTTGGAAATCTTACACTTGGGATTATAAAAAAAAACATAAACTTTATTATTCACTATTAGCTAACAATTCTTTCTTAAATCATGATTTTTGTTTTATTATGGTGGCTGAGTAAAATAATTATTAATCACTTGGTTTGCTCTATTTAAAGTTTAGAATCCTAATTTCAAGTCAATTAAATTATTGCTGCATGTGTTATCAACAGCGTTCACATTAAAAATTGTAAACTGTATAGCTTTTCAAAATTAGTAGTGTATTCTAAGAGAAGTAAAGATGTAAGCAATATTTGTAGAACAGAGAAAATGTGTTCAATTATTAATACAAATTTTAAAGCTTTAGTTATATGAATAATATTCTAATACTGAAATCCTTGTGACATAAGAAAAATCTTGATTTTTCTTATTAAACATGATTAAACATCATTAAACATAAGAGAACTGGACTACTTACATACTTCTAAAAAATAATTGAAAATACCTAGAGCTTTTTGTAAAAGAGGTAGTTCTTAAATTGAATTTTAATAAACCAATAAAGTAATGTTATTGTTCAATAGGTAATAATTGTCTTTATATAAACTCAAAAATATTGTTTAGAGTGATTAATATACAATGCACCATTATGCATCTGAGAGTGCTGATGCATAATTTTTAGTTCTAATGTTATTATATTATATTCAGAACATTAAAATAGAATTCAAATTTAGTACACAAAAATCACTTTTAAAAGCATCAATCAAGCCATATATTCAGGCAAAATAAACAGAATTAAATTTGACTTTAGACTACTGAAGGTGACACATGACATTTCTATTGAAAATTTTTATCTAAAAGTCATGTAAACAAGAGTACTACTTCGACATTGACCCTATAAATCCAAGTAGTTTGTAGCCATATTTATGACTTCTAAAAATGTGCTTCTTTTCTGTTAGCAGTAACACACATGTATACAAATTGCTATTATTAAATATTGAATTATAGCTGTCAAATCAGGTAAGTACATTTTAGTGATACTTTTATTGAATGTGAAAAGACAATTTTAGATATTATATGTGATCTCCCTTTTTTGTGTGTATACTCTTATAGTAAGAGGAGCATCATTAAACTTAAGAGAACTGGACTACTTACATACTTCTAAAAAATAATTGAAAATACCTAGAGCTTTTTGTAAAAGAGGTAGTTCTTAAACTGAATTTTAATAAACCAATAAAGTAATGTTATTGTTCAATAGGTAATAATTGCCTTTATATAAACTCAAAAATATTGTTTAGAGTGATTAATATACAATGCACCATTATGCATCTGAGAGTGTTGATGCATAATTTTTAGTTCTAATGTTATTATGTAATTGAGAGAACATGTTCATTTGCTCTAATAACTACTAAGATGCACTTAATAAAATGAAATGTAATAATACTTGTAATTTAATCTATTCATGGAAGTAATTTTAAAAGTCTACCACTCTGCTTAATGTGGATGACATTCATAATTTATAAAGTGTTGTGATGCAGAGTTGACAACGCCATTGTTTTTTACACTCTGAGATGATTCTGCAGCCTTCATGTCATCTGCATACCAACCTCAGGATTATCAAGGGCAAACAAAAGATAATTAACACCAGAAACAGGCAAATGCAGGAGCTACCGGCTGAGAGTTCTCATTTAATGCAAGAATTCTGAAAAGCAGAAAATGGAATAACTATAGAAAAGCTTGTCTTACAAAAAGACCTCAATATCCTGTTCTTTACATGCTTTTTACCTGGATTGTAAAGGGAACTTGTCTGGCAAAACGGGCTCAAAGTCATCATTAACAGAGCTAGTGCAAGTGGTTTTTAATGAGTTAATTTCTAATGATGTGTTTTACAAATATATATAATATATATTTTATAATATATAATTGCTCATAAAATCATGCACTTATTTATAATGTATGTATGTATGAAAAACAGAAAATGATCTATAAAGTACAATATCCCTTTTGGGCCTTCAGATTTATGAAGTAACACAGAGGAATGACTAAATGGTTTAAAAACTCAAAAGAGTTCTAAAAAAATTATTGTCCATAAAATGTCCACTGGTACAATGACTAAAAGCAAAATTATAGCTTTGCAGTGTAATTGTTTATTGTTTTCTATTACTGATTCTTTCCAATTTTCAACAGCAGCCTAGAGATATTGAATACTGTATTTCAAATTCAAGTCTAAGCATCAACTGTCTTATGTGCTGACTGCATTTTCGATATTTAATCACTTCCTGTCAAATAAATAATTGAAAACAAAAGAAATTCTCATGCAATGTGATTATTGAAAGTCACTGTGAACTGAACTTCCATGTCTTCTTGCATTCTTTCTATTTTCAATGTCAAACATACCAAATTTGTTTTCGAAATCATTTAATAGTATATTTTCTTTTCTGTAAAGGGTCTGATAGCCAACATTCAGGTATGACATCTTTATAATTTCCTTCCAAATTAGGAACACTTGCAGCAAAAAAGCATAGACAGAGGCTATGTACCTATGTGTGCAACTATGTTCTAATAAAACTTTATTAACCAAGCAGACAGCATGTGGCATGGGCTTGACAATTACATTCTAATATTTCAAATTGCCTAGAGTTATGTAGCAGTTACAGAGCTACATTTTCAAATTGTAAAAAGATGCCATTATTGGCTTTATTTATCTTTTTCTTCAACTGAAGAAAAATGAGAATGGCCTTACTACTGTCGCCTTAATAATCCTTGTCCTATTATTCCCGCTTTGTTTTCCTGCCTCCCAGGCCACATCTCAGTGCTTAGTGTCTATTAGCATCCATTTGCAGTTGCCCACTCACTAGCTCTCTGCCTCTGTGGTTTTGCATAAGCTCTGTTCACTAAATGGGAAGAAATGTCCTTTGTCCTCTTGCTATTGCTTCTCGACTAACAAAGAAGTGGACTATGTTGTATTCATCTTCTGATTGTCACTGGTTCAATGACTGCAAATAGTTTGTTGAATTACTGACTCATTGAATGAACACAGCCACATAATTTTATTAAGCACTTAGACTTTTAAGAGAGTTTCTTTTTCTTTAGCTACTCAAATTAATGAATGCCCCCGCAAATATATATTCAAGGACACAGTTCACATGTTATGTCTGGACTTTACTTACTCCACTATGTTTCATGTTTTTCTTGCTAATATAGAAATTGCTACCCTTGATGTTAAGAGTTATTGTTATACTAGTTTAACAATAAAAATAAAAAATAAAATATAAAGAACCATTTTGTATGACATCAAACTATGAAATTTGATGTCATTTCCTACCATCCCAAAGTCTTCCTTCTGTATATATATATATATATATATATATAATAACTGTTCCAAAATTTTAAAAATGCAAACTTAATATTAATACAGTATTTGATATTCCTTGAAGACAGACATACTATTTCTCTATATTTAGCATCTTGGGTATTTCGGTAAATATCATATAAAACCATACCAGATAATATAGACTTCAATCAAAGAAAGACTCAATGGCTGAAAGTTGACTCTCTTGAGCCTATTACAAAAGTTGCAACCCCATTGTTAATAGAATTTGTTCTAAACCGTCCTTAGTTTAAACAACAAGAAAAATAAGCATTCAGCTTTCCCTTACAATTTATATAATACAGGTTTAAAATTTTAATGGTGATTAATATTTATAATATGAACTCTTCATTAAAGGACATATACCAACTTATCAGAACAAAACTCCTTCATAGTTAAGCAAAATTGCTTATTGGAACAATATTAGTGAGATCCCACTTCAAATAGCTTAGTTACTTCCTAAGTAACAGTGTATATTTATTTCCTGAAATATATACAGTTCTATTAATAATATAAATGGTATGCAATTATTTAAATGACATAGATTGGTTGTTGATTCCTCTTCAGGACTTGAACACTTTAAGACAAAACATTACTCATTATACTGTTACATCATAGCCTTGACTATATCAAATATATATAAATGTTCTTTCTATACTCTTTGGCAAATATCAAAATGGACACACATAGCAAAGTGTGTGTCTGTGTGTGAGAGTGTGTGTGTGTGTGTGTGTGTGTGTATATATATATATATATATATATATATATATATATGGTTTAATTTTTCTATCAAAATTGTATCAATCTCCACACACAATTGTATAATGGAGACTAAAGCTAATTGGTGTTTAATTGTTCATAAGAATAAAGAAGTTTAGAGGTCAGGTGGGGTGAGGGGTGGGCACATCCATGTGGAGACAGGGCGTGGGGAGGAGTAAGGCATGCGGAACAGTCGGAAGGTGGACAGGGGTGGGGAGAATAAAATATGGAGTGTAGCATTAATTAATTTAAAAAGGAGGGGAAAAAGAACACTGAATGCACCCTGAGAAAACCCCACTAAAATAAAATAAATGCATAAAAATAAAAATATGGTGCTGTGTCAACTGCAAGATAGATACGAGGGTTAAGGACTTGCTGCCAAGCTTGGTGGCCTGAGTTCATTTCTTTTCGGACATATATGGAGGAAGGAGAAAGGAGACTCTTGAAGTTGCCCTCTGGCTCTATACATAAACCATACAAGAGTATATACGCACACAGAAATATGTGCAACCAGGCACTCACACATACACACAAGCAAAACTAAATAAATAAAATGGAATATTGAAAACTTTTTTAAAAATTTAAGCCTAGTTCATTAATCTATTTGGTGTCTCAATTATGTAATAACCTTTACCAGAAAAGCACACAGTAACCTCTGATGCCAATAAGTATAATTGCTCAGATGAAACACAAAACCTGTGATAACAAAATTATGAAATATGATAAAAAAGGAGTATTTGAAAGACCTTATTTTGTTTTTATTCAGTGTGTGTGTGTGTGTGTGTGTGTCTTTGTGTTGGTGTGTGTGAACATTGGATCCCCTGGAGATAAATTTCTATAGGGAACTATGAAGCAATCGCTATGGGTGTTGGGAATCAAACTCCTTTCCTTCCAAAAGGACCTCAAGCTCTTAACTGCAGAGATATCCCTACAGTCCCAAGAGAGTGCTAGACCAATAAGATATTTTGTAAAGGTATTATAAAACAGCAACTCTATCACAGTAAATACTCAAATAATGAATAAAAATATATATTACTGAAATTGCAGAATACAATACTATGAAATTACTTCTTTTCCTGCAATTCCTCTGATGAGTGAATTCATTTTATCCAAAACAATCTTACTTCTCTACTATAATGGTCAAAGGATTTAAAGAAGTAAGTAATTTGTTCAACTGTTTTTCGACAAATTTAGGTTGTTTAACAACACTGACTTTGCTATATTTTACTCATTTAGAGCTTTGAATTTTAAGCATGTTGCTGTATATCGTCCTTCTTTTTCTTGTTCATTTATTCCCCAAGATAGGCAAGACAAGTGTCATTATCCTTACTATGTGCATGGGACCTACTGTGTGTATAACTTGATTCTGGCTGACCAGCAAAGGTAGCCAGTATTAGAACACAGACGTTCAGAATCGACATTCAATTCTCTTTTACCCTTATTTGCTTTTTATCTTCAGTAAGACAGGCTATGCATGAAACTTCTATCCACCGTCTTGTATAATATTTCATATATATGTCAGGAGACACACCCAACATTTCTCTCAATGAATTAACTCCCAACATTCTCTATGGTAGTGTTAATAATTCTCCAGTCAGGCAGAGAAGATGAGTTTCATGTTATTTTCACATTGGTGTGTTACTTAAGAATATTATAGGACCACTTGGTAGAAGTTTTGAAGTAGTGACCTCAGTATGTATAAACAAGAGATTACAGGATTCCAGAAGTGAGATCCACCCCACCACACATCTTCAAATACCAGTTTTCCTTCCTCTTCTATATTTATAAGCATAAAAAATCACTAGGCATATGAATTAGTCAACTACTGAAACAACTTGCTTCGGTGTCATAGACCTAAACTATAAATTCATATTATAGCCCAATTTTCTTCTTGGGTTCTTTTCATTTCCTCCTTTAAAATTCTTCTTAATATCCCTAATTATTCCCACTGTACCAATATTTTTAGAAAATCATCATCTTTCTCATTGTTCATAGCCTTTAAATATCAGTAAATTATCATCTGTACCTCTAAGCACTGCTTCATGTTCTATCAAGTGAGATCCTGCAAGCTTTCTTCATTAATTACTGTCACCTTTTCCCTTAATTATTTTGAATTTGTGAAACTTTCCTTAATTTGCCTTTTTAAATTGAGATGCCTAAAATTAAACATGCTATTCGGAGACAAGGTTTGCTTTAGCCGCTCTCATCTCCCCACAATATTAATCACCGGATTATTTACCACTTTTAAAGTTTTCCTTTCCAATCACATCCTTGTTAAGATGCATTCAGGATATTTTAAACAGCATTGCAGAAGTCTAAGTCTATAATTCCATGTTAACTCTCTGAATGCCAATTTTGATATATAATAGTGTGCAAAGATAGCACAGTAAATAGTTATATCATAATAACTGATAAAGATTTCTTAGAAAACTGAGAATTCCCTTACTTGACATTTTTTAACAGAAAAAAATAATATTTGAAGTGCTGGACAAAGGAATTCATCTCAGAATATTGGGTTGCTTCCATTGTAAACAAGTTTTTATGAATATTTCCAGAAAAAAATGCTTATCTTAAATTGGCTACTTTTATACATAAACAACGTTTTCTTGAGTTACATTTATCTGGTTTTGTGTGCATGCTCTAATACCATCACACAAATGTGGATGCTGGAGAATGACATGGGGAACGTGGTTCTGGGAATTGAACTCAGTTTTTCAGGTGGCCAGTGACAACTCCTGCTGAGCCATCTTCCCAGCCCTATGCAGGTTTTTAATAGCTTCCAGCTGGGTCTACTCTTTGTAAATGAACACGATTGTGCTTTATTTAATTTTCATCTGTTCAATATAGTGCATAACAAAACAGTCCCTCCTGACTCTGAATGATATTACAAATAAGCACAAAGATACATATAATTCTCTAAATATTAATAGTAGTGTAAACCTTTCTAATTACATTTTAAGAAGTCTTTATCTATGTACACTGCCATGTTGGTGATATAAGACCATTTCTTTAAGAATCTTGATTAAAATGCTGTGAAATAATTCAAAGATATTGAAGAGTTAGCCTAAGAACAAAAGGAGAACAGACTATTTTATTTTTTAGAAACTAGCATTTCATCACTGCTTGCCCATTTCAAAAGTTTTGTAGCACTAAAAGTTTCTTGTTTTTTTATTTTGTTTTCTTTTGTTTTTAATGCTGGTCCTGGTGACAAAAGCTTCTTATATTCCCACCACTTAGAAAACCAAGGCAAGAACATTCATCACAAGATCAAAGATAGCCTGGGCTACAGAAAAAACCCTATTGTGAAACAATTTTGAAGATAATATTTTTAAGGTTTGGGGAATGCTTTTCACTTTTAAATGTAATCTTTTAATAAGTAATCATTAAGACAAAATTGCTAAAGAAAAGAGAAAGAAACTAGAAAAATATAAGGATGTATTACAAAATCTGAAGTAGCTTTCATTAGACATAAGCCAACTAATTAAAGAAGATAAGAATCTGCCTTTGGTTGACTTAACAAATCTTACATGATTGAGTATCAATCACTCCTTCTGGTTATGAGGAATTAAAATGGTTTTCAGTGAATTAGGAATCCCAGTGTATTGTTCTATTAAACTATCATCTGCAATTGTATTGAGCAGCATGAAAATATATAATGGAAGTCTATAGTTTCAAGGGTAAAGCAATTGCCTAGCACCCAAGAGGCTGGGGGTTCAGTCCCCAGTAATAGAAAAGAAAGGAAAGGAAAGAAAGACAACCAGGAAAGAGTTTTGGTATGAAATCTAAAGAATCAGGAAATCTGAAGAGCATCCCATGGAGAATGTATTTCATGAGAACAGTGATTCTGCAAGACTAAGAGCTACTACTTATTGTCATTAACTGATTAAGCACTGTGATAAGTACTTTCTGTGTATTACCTCATTTACTCATTCTAACAGCCCTAGTTATTATCATTCTCATTTTATACATGAAGCAGTAGAGATACAGAGAGGTTAAGAAATGTTCTGCTGTCTCATAATGGGTAACACTCATAATTGAGCCCAGGAAGTCTGGCAGGATGGTCTAATTACTCCTGGCGTCCTCAAACTTAAGAGTTATGGCATAATCATTTTGAGGGTTTTCTAGAATAAGGATTTTTATAGCCCTATCCCTAGAGTTTCCAATACAAACTGTCTAGGGATGGAATTTAAGTTTTCCCGAGGAACACAATTCTCATGTTAATAACGTATTCCATGGAACTACTGTTTTATGCAATACTGGATCCTAGGAATTATTCTTGGAAACCTGAGAGCACATAATTTTGGATTCTATGAAATTTTTCTTTATGTGAGTTAAAAGTTTATTTTAACCAAAAGAAATAATGGATGAACTTGCAATAATTGTATAATTAATCTGACTTATAGGAAAGGAATTTAGGTACAAACTCAATGATCGTTTATCTGACTTTCAACATAGGCTTAGGGGTATTATTCATCGAACTTGTTCCCAAGAATTTCATCTGAAGAAGATATATAAACCCATAATTCAAATATATTGTGGTGAGTCCCATGTGGTTGGTGTGGTTGGATGAAGGAAGCAAGGACTGAATCAGAAAAAGTTTCACAGAAAACAGTTCACACACACACACACACACACACACACACACTCAGACTTACTACAGCAAGAAATTACCACTGACTTGCATGCTCATAAACAGGGTACAAGCTAACTTACAGAGATGAGACAGTGGATACTCAGAGCTGTATGGTCTAAATAATATAACTGTGTAGAAAGTCATACAGTCAAGGTGCCATCCTGTAGTATGAATGAAAGGTCGGGGGGGGGGAACGTTTTGGTAAGAAATATGATCAGAGACAAGCATCTAAATAAATGGTGTGCCAATAGTGCTACCCTATTAGTAACTGGTTAATTTAGAACAAGGGGCCTTGGAGGCAAGGAGAGTTGACCAGGTGGTAAATGAAGCAAAAGTCAACTAGCACAGTGGCTATGGGGGTAAAGAAGAAAGAGTGAACTTTAGGAGTAATAAATTATTCTTGGATAGTTCTAAGTAATATATTAACTACAACTCATCTAACTTTTCAGATGGTTGCTATTCTTTTTTCTGTTTAACCTACGAGGAAGATGAAGTGCAGAGACAAGAGGCTGTTCACCTATGTTCATCATGTTTGTCAGAATAGGGATTTGAAGTCAGGCCTTCTGCCTCCATAGTTCACCCTTGTATCTAGTCTAGTGATGGATTCTTTGTAGGAAAGAAAAAGAAAGGGGAAGTGGTCAGAGAGTATTTGCAGTAAAAACGTCTTTTTACTAATGAATGCATAAACTATTTTCATGGTTATAGCCAGGCCAACAAACCCCTTACAGGTATAATCTCTTCCATCAGCCAGCTTTCTTAAGATTGTTTAGGGCCATTCAAGAGTGTGAGTCCTGAAGCAAGCAAGCGTCATCTCTAGTACCACTGGCATTCCAACCCAGGAACAACACCTGTTCTCTCACTTCGCCATGCTCAATTACAGCTTAAGAATAGTCACTGCTATCAACAGGTCTGTCATCTCCATTCCTATTTCTTAAGAGTAAAGGTTCAATTACTTAGAGCAGTTGCTGCCCAGTCATGAGGATTGGAGTTTGGAACTCTGACATTCTCCAGATTCCTGAAACTCTATCTCCAATGGATCTCACACCTTCTCCTGGCCTATTGGAACGAACTGAGGTCAGCATCCACATACATGTGCATGTAAACTCACTTAGACACTTTTACAAATAAACCTCTTTCAGAAGTGATGATAAAAGTACAGAAATGAAAGG